>NC_081561.1:55746899-55789226 GCF_022355385.1 Mustela nigripes
CCTATGACCCAGCAATTGCACTACTGGGTATTTACCCCAAAGGTACAAATGTAGTCATCGAAGGGGCACATGCACCTGAATGTTTATAGCAGCGATGTTCACAATGGCCAAACTATGGAAAGAACCTAGATGCCCATTAAAAGATGAATGCATAAAGAAGAGGTGATATATATATACAATGGAATACTATGCAGCCATCAAAAGAAATCAAATCTTGCCATTTGGGACAACGTGGATGAAACTAGAAGGTATTATGCTTAGCAAAATAAATCAATTGGAGAAAGACAACTGTCATATGATCTCCCTGATATGAGGAAGTGGAGATGCAATGTGGAGGGTGTGGGGGGTAGGAGAAGAATCAATGAAACAAGATGGGATTGGGAGGGAGACAAACCATAAGTGACTCTTAATCTCACAAAACAAACTGAGAGTTGCCGGGGTTAGGGGGTAGGGAGAGGGTGGTGGGGTTATGGATATTGGGGAGGGTACCTTTATCCCTGGGGCTAATAATACATTATATGTTTATAAATAAATAAATAAATAAATGAATGAATGAATAAATAAATAAATATTTTAAAATATACACACACACAAGTCTAAAAGAATAGACTAGGGTGGTGATGCATTAAGTAGATTTATCGTGATGATCATTCACAGTATATAGATATACTGATTATTATTTTGTACACCTGGAATGTTATATGTCAATTATATCTCAATAAAAGTAAATAATAAGTACAATTAGAAAAGAAAAGAAAGAGAATAAAGCAGGGGAAAAAAATCACTTATCACCAGTAGCAGATGAGGAAAATTATTGATTTCAGCCTGAACTGTTAGAGAAACCAAGGTGGGAAGGAACTCCCTTAAGAAATTACTACCATAGGTCTGGCCTCATATGGGTTTGAACTTGGATCTTATTTGAGATCAATATTGTCACAGGGCCTTGGGCAGAAGTACTGACAAATTCTCTCAGGAAGAAGCATCCTCAATCCAAACAATAAGATTCCCATAGAAAATTAGCCAAAAGCATGGGGGTTAAATTCAGGACATTCATTTGACTGATTCTTAGTCAGAATTTTTCTCCCTCTTTTTGGATATTAACTTAGAAGGATGTATCTCTCTCTCTCTCTCTCTTTGATAATTTCTCCAGAAGAAGAAGCTCTGAGAAATATAGATGCTTTCCATCTCATGCGGATGGTAAGTTCAGCAGTGGTCTCAGATCCTTCTCTAAAAACATTATACCTCTCAAATATTTTCTGCTGTGGTATGGAAGTACACTGCAATACTGCTAATTCTCCTGGTTCCCCAGGGCACAAGGCACAGGTGTCCTCTACTCTCAGATTCCTAACCTACTTGGAAGGTGGGCATTTAGTTATTTTCTGCTGAAATTCCTGCCGAACTTCAGCAAGAAGAGGCCCACAGCAGTGCCTCCAAAGTCTAACTCTTGTTCCTCTTACACCCCTCTTCTGTTTACTCACTGTATAATTTTTTGAATGTCCTTTCTTATAGAAAGGAAGACAGGCCAGGACAGGAAGACCTTGAACTTTGATACACAATAAAGATAAGCTTTTAAAATTCCAATGTCTTTCTCTAAAAATTACTGTGTTTGTCATGGGTTTCAAATGTCTATTTAAAAAAATAAATCCAAAGTCATTTCTTTCTCTATGAATTCATATGATAAAACACTCCCCCTGAGGGGCACAGAAAAGAAAATCGATAGCTGCTTGAATTGGGGGGCAGGTCATATGCAAGGTAACCAAAGATTGAAAAAATAATTATCCATATTTGCTAATGTTTCCCCAAACTATATTGTGACATAAACAAACTTAATAGTTGTGCAGATGTTTATTCTTACATGCTTTTTACAGCCTATGGCAAAGCCTTTGACTTGCTGAGATAAATAAGATATGGTATGTATACATTTACTGTGAAGTAGAGTTGATAAGAGGGTAAGGCTGCATGGAAAAAGGACCACCTGATAAGCTCAATTCACTCTGATTCTCTGTGTTTTAACCATATACAAACCAAATAGCTTTGCAAATTTTTGAAAAGTAGCATAAATCCAAGGTAGTATGAAGAATGACAAAGAGAAATAAGGAAATTTATAACATCACAAGCAAAAAATGCGTCTTTTTGAAAAATGTCTGGATAACAACGGAGTATTTCTTTGAGGGATTGGAGGGTATTTTCCTGACCATATTTATGGTGCCTAAAGACACATCCCCCTCTTCATACTCCCCATGGATACACAAACACACAAATACAGTCACAGTTGAGACTGGGCTTGAATTCTTTTTTTTTTTTCTTTTTTTGCACAGCAACCCTTAATTAATGCTCATAAACCTGGACCTGACTGTTTGAACGCCATGAGGATAAGTTATCATTCTCTCTAAACCTCAGTTTCCTCACTTGTTAAAATTATAATATTTACATGTTCCTTTTTGGGTTGTCAGGTAGTATTAAAATAAGATACACCAACATGAAATGCATAATGGATAATATATAGTACTTAACCACTTTTTTTCTGTGAAAGGAAGAACTCTTTTGGTTGTAATGGACAAAAAAATTGACATAAATATACTTAAAATAATTTCTTTGGGACTTACATAGAGCCTCCAAAGATCTGGTTTCACTTTTTCTTCACCTGCTAAAATAACAGTCTATGAATTGACTTCATTCTCAAACAGGCTCTCCCTTGTGGTCTTAAGATTGCTGCCAGCAGCATCATGGCTGTAATCTTCCAGACTCATTTCTGATAAGAAGAGAAATTAAGAAAGAGTTGATCAAAATATGTGGTCCACTATCTTTGGGCAGGGTTGGGCTCTATACCCATCTCTGAAGGAATCACTATAGTCAGTATATGAAATCTGGTGATCAGCTTAAGCCAACCATGGTTTCTCCTTGGAGGAAAGGGGGAGTTACAATCAAACAAACCAAGGATCCTAAAAGTGAAAGAAGGGTAATCCTTCCAGGAAACCCATACACATTTTTCCAGTGGAAAAGGGAAAAGCTATAAAGTTCACTATGGGTCACCCAGATTTTTCTCTTCTTTTTGCACAAACTCTAAATAAGCTCAATTTTCATATCACTGCAGAAGTTCCTGGATGTGAAGAATAATTATTCTCTAAACTATGCATCCTAAAGGGATAGTGTAAGTCTCTTTTTGTGGAAATCTTTAAATTTAAAATAACAGAATATGTTATTTGCTTTTCACTATTTTTTCTTCTTCTGTCTAAAAGAATTAAGTTCCCATTTTCCTTTGTAAGTAAGTGTGGTCAGATAAAATCTGGATAATGATATTTTAGTGGAACAATTTATAGAACTTTAAAAAAGAGTTTTTAGAAGAAACTGATGTGAAGAGAGCATAATTTTATGCTCCCCACACATAGCCCTAAATATTTCCCATTGACTTAAATGCAGCTGTGACTCTGAAGTTCCAAAAGTTCCTTAACCCATGAGGTGATATTTAGGATGAAATCCATCAAGTAGAATAATGGAGCTCAAAGTGGGAAGTAACTTGAGTATGTATGTAGTGATCATAAAGCCAGACCAGTCCTAATTTGTCTACTTCCTAATCTAGATTTCTTTTATGTGAAGAAGAAAATTTTAAAGATTCATTTATTGATTTTAAAGAGAGACAGAGAGAAAGAGCAGGAGGAGTGGCAGAGGGAAGAGAGAGAGAATCTCAAGTAGACTCCCCACTGAGGGTAAAACCCAATGTAGAAGTTGATCTCAGAACCCCAATATCATGACCTGACCCAAAACCAAGAGTCACATGCTCAACCAACTGAGCCATCCAGGTGCTGCACAAGGAAGAAATTTATGTGTAGCATTAACCACTGCTATCTACAGTTTTCTGATATGTGTGACCAAACCTAATCCAAAGGCATTCAAGTTTATAAAGTAAGATTCATGTCCCCCACGGATGTCAGAAAATTGTTAGGTGATATCTGCAGATCACTTACAACATGAAATTATCATCATTTTTTCATTAAGATCCTCAAATATGCCATTTCTCATATTCTTTGGATTCTAAATTCATTGGTGTTCCAAGTATCCTGATAAAAGAGGATCAAGGCTTTTGCTAGGAAATATTTAACTTTGCAAGCCTAGAAAATCACCTGCTTCAGAAATCCTCCCTACAGATGCTCCAAACTCCTGAAAATATCATTCTTTTTACTAAGACATTTAAATCTGGAATATAAGTTCCAATTACAAAAATATGTGTGAAGATGAAATATTAAAAAAAAAAAAAAGGCAGAAGAGTATTCAGGTATCTTCCAGCTCTCATTTTTCTTCCTTTGTTTTTGTAAGACCACCCTGAATGCCCTTTTACGTGGATACTCACTTTGAACTGGGATGGCTGGTTGTGAGAATAAATATCCCATGGTCTGAACCCACAGAATGCAGATGTTAAATGATTGGGTGGAGAAGTGGGGAAGAGGGTGTTCTGGGCCCCTGTCTCACAGAGGGATGGTGATACTGATTTGTGGTAAGAAGGACAGGCTTTTCAGAATAGAGAAAAACATTCCTGTGAAAGAAAAGAAAAATCAGTTTGTGTTCTGAGGCATGATGTTAGCATAACTGCATTTTGCACCCCACATATGGAACAAAGAAGGAACCATGAGAAATATCCAGAGCCAAAGGAGGACATGAGAAATAATGAAACTATAAGAAAAAAGAACTCAATCCCAAAAAGAGGAGGCTGGGGATGAAAAACAATGTTTGAGCTGAGTATCTTCAATAAAACCCATTGAGACACAATAAATAGGCTCAAAAAAGAAGAAAAGAGGGTCAAAAAATATTCTCAGAGGTGGTTAATTAGTTTTCCATAGCTGCATTTAAAAATTACCATAAACTTAGCTTCATGAAACAACACCTATTTATTGTCTCACAGAAAATAATAGATTAGACATGGGTCTCACTAAGCCGAAGTCAAAGTGTTAGCAGAATTGTATTCTTTACTGGAGGCACTGGAGAAGAATGTATATCCAAATGCATTCAGAATTTGACCAGGATGTTTTTCCTGTGGTTTAGGACTGAGGCACCCCTGCCTCACTGTCTGCCTATGGGAGGCCATCCTTATCTCCTAGAAACCTGCCCCAGTCCTTTCATATGAGCATCTAAATCTTGACACTTCAGACCTTCTCATGCTTGAAATCTCTCCAATTTCCCTCCTACCACATTTTTCTTATTTCTTCTGTTTCATTTCTCTGATCACAGAGAAAGTTTTCTGCTTTTAAGGATTCATATGACTAGAGTAGACCCAACTAAATAATCTAGATCTATAACCTTAATTAAATGTGTGAAGTGATTTTTTTCCATGCAACACACCGTGTTCACAATTGTGAATTGTGAATCTGTGGTCAGCTAACTTGTTAGCTTGCAAGCTCTGCAAAATCCCAAACTCTTCACAGTTATTATTTTTTATATACTTTGCAACATAGTACCACATTGGGTATACGCTATGCTCTCAATACATACATATTTGCTGAATAAAACAAATGAACAAAATCCTGTTTTTTTCTGAAGTTGTGCAAGATAATTGTGCAAACAAATAGATCTTGTACTAAAGATTCTCTTGAAGAACAAAATGTCCTGTAATAACTGAACATTTATTGCATGCTTCTTATAGACAATGCATCACTTTAAGTGATTTACAGGTATTGATTGATTTACTCCTCATCCCAACCCCATGAAAGAGGTAGTATCATTATTGTTATTTTACAAAAGAGGAAGCTGAGCAGTGAAGTTACCTGCTCAAAGTTCAGTATTGAAAAAAGCAGCTAACATTCGAACCTGGGCAGTATATGCTCTCAAGCACTATCCAAAGACAACTCCAATTGGCAGTATTAAAATAATATTTTAAAGATTTTATTTATTTATTTGACAGAGAGAAAGAGAGCAACAGAGGAGGAGAGAGAAACAGACTCCCCACTGATCAATGAGCCCAATGTGGAAGTTGATTTTAGGACCTGGGATCATAACCTGAGCTGACCGCAGACACTTAGCCAACCGAACCAAACAGGTAGCCTTATTTATTTATTTATTTATTTATTTATTTATTTATTTATTTCAAGCTTTTATTTACTTGTCAGACAGAGAGAAAGAACAAGCAGGGGGAGTGGCAGGCAGAGGGAGAAGCAAACTCCCCACTGAGCAGGGAGCCTGATGCAGGAGTTGATCCCAGGACCCCAGGCTCATGACGTGAGCTGAAGGAAGATGCACCCAGGCATCCCTAAAATAATTTTTAAAACATTAACCAGTATTACTATTTCCAGAATAAGCCAGAACTTAAGTTCCTTTATTTTATATTCTTTCACTGTAAATATGTTTTTCTTCTGCCCCCAAATTCAGCTCACCGTCAATCAGAACAGTCATAGAGGTCAAGTCAGAACCTATAAGATGTCACAGCTACTCCAAATGTCACTTTACTTGGTTCATAACTGACTTTTGAGATAGTTGTCAACCCTTTGTCCCAGTACCAACATTATAAGGGATCCCAATATATCTGTTAGGTATCTCGACCTTTGGTCCTGCACTATTTAGACTGCTGATTTTTAATACAAATAAATCACCAGGAGATAGCAGTGTCCTCTTCCAGTATACTGCACCTTCAGTCTCTCTCTAGAGTATAAAACAAGAAAGGGTCCCCATATGGAAACAACTGAGATTTTTTTAAAAAAATGAATGATAGAAGGTAAGAAGAGGAATTTTGGAAATACTAATTTGGGTGTCCAAAATGAAATTTACAACACTAACCTCAAGAAATTCTCATTGCTATTCTAGTTTATTCTTTGTTTCTTGACTCAGGCTTCCTCTGTTATACTCTTCTCATAATCACTGTTATACTCCCCCTTGTCCTTTACAGAGTTGCTGGCCTCTGCTTTAGTCTGTCCCAGATTATTCAAGTTATCACAATATAATTTTAATAGTGCTCCTTTTCACTCTTAAATATAGCTCCAAATTGGATAATAAATTACCCTGTTCCTAACTCAACAGATCCTATTTATTCTGTCCATGTTGATTTCTTAAAGGTTCATGTTGTTTTAAGAATGGCCAAACTTCCCAACTGATTCCTGTGATTGAAATTGTTCCTGGTTGGAGAGTCTTAGGTCAGCTGAGACAACTCATCTCTCCATTGTGGTGGGCATCAGTGTTGGAATAATGCTGACTTCCCTCAGGCACTAAGTGTTAAGTTGTTTTTTTATAAATATTTCCCCTATAACTCCAAGTTTGTTTTTTTTTTTAATTTAGAAGTATACTTTCAATTTTTAAAATGTACAAGGACTTCCTAGTTCTATTTCATTATAGCATTGTGATCAGAAAACATACTCTGCATGATTGTTACCCTTTAGCATTTGTTGGGATCTACTTATGGCCCAGAATGTGTTTGATTTGAGGGGAGTTTCCATGGACACTGTAACTCCAATTATTAAAATTAATGTTACTGTCACCTCAGTGTCCACAGCCTTTTATGGACCCCCCTACTTATATTCAGGTATAAAAATATCTTGATCATCTCAGACAACTAAGCTAACATAACTAATATCACTAAACTTAAGTTAAATATAATTACTCTGAGTCCTAAGAAAACTTAGTAACACATTTCCCACATAAATATTTTAGGGAATTGAAAAAAAATGATTTGACCAAATATTTCAATCTCTTATTTATCCATTACAATGGGAACCTATTATCTTCTACACATAACTTCTTTCTATTATATTTTAATAAATGCCATTTTTAAATGTGCACATTGAGTGAGACTGGTTCATATACATGATGCAGCAATAAGACTTTTAGGCGACAAATATAATTAACAAGAGAACACCAAGGAAGATGCTGTTATCATTTCTATGCATTTATTATTGCTATCCATACAAAAATAACTCAAAGTTTAATACTTCAAATTTTCATGAACACAAGTGATTATAGCTCAGAATTCAACATTTTCCCTATTGTTTTTTTAAGTGAGGTCCCAAGGGCCTCATCAAAGTCAGTGTGATTTTCTAGCTCCTTTATTGGAATAGAAAAATCTAACTGATCAGACTGAATTTTATAAGCATATACATGGAAAATATGAAACTATTCTCAGTGGAGAAGCAAGTGAAATATGAATGAACAAAAGATGTTTTTTGTATATTCTTTTCATTAACTTTTTATTGTCAATATTATTCAGGAATTCTCTCATTCTTAATAAACATGAGTACTCTTTTCAAAAGCTGTTTCAACCAAATATCACAAACTAATATTTGACCATTCAAATATCAAATATCATTACCTTAAAAATTTGCTTTTAAACTTCCAAGAGAAAGAACTCTTGGCTAAAATTCAAAAATAAGATAAACTTTTTAATGAGGGGTTCATGATTTATAGTTCTAAACAGTTGTTTTCTTCCTTGGTACCTCATTACTGGTTGTCAGAAGCTGATCTTTTCCAGACCCTGTACTCAGTGGTCACTGCTATTACTGAAAGCAGGAGACACATTAGGTGGTGAGTGTTATGGACAAAGCTGCCCTGGTGAGCTCACCAGGAGCCATCGTGGTTGGAGTATAATAGGTTGAAGGTCCCGGTCCTGGCCTAGATTCCACAGGAAATGTTGACAGCAGCGTGAAGGAAGGCAGGAGAGAGTGAGGATGCCTGACAAAAAGAGTGTTGGGAGCAAAGATAAGACCCAGCTCCAGGGGATCAGGCTTCCCAGGAGGACATGGACAAGGTTCAATGTCTGAGTAAGGTTTAAGCCTGACATTCAAATTGAGCAAATGAGGAGAACAGAAACAGAGCCTGGTTGTAAAAATGCAAGGCTATGCTGAGGGTTTAACAGGCCTATGGAATCACACAGGGAGAAGTGTCAGACAGATGACTGATCTAATCCCTGCCTACTAACAGCCTTTTCATACCACTGTCCCCTCTCCTCACTGTCCTTCCTGCCCTCCCATTGGCCTCCTCTTCTTTATTGGAACACACTATTCTTGTTCCTATTTCATGATTTTGTTATACTTGTCCCTCACCTCCCTGAACTAGAACTTACACTGGTTTTTGTCTGTCTGTTTGTTTTGTATAGCTGGGCTCTTTCTCACCCCTTGGTTCTCATCTTCTTTATTGTGTTTAAAATGGAATATTTTCATCCCTAGCATTTGTCACAATCGTTTATTTTCTTGTTGGTTTTCTTGTTTCTTGTATTTTTTTTAAATTTTATTTCTGCATGCTGTGTCTACTTTTTGTCCATTTCCCCACCAGAAATGAGATCTATGAGAACAACTCTCTTGACCTTACTCACCATGATTATTTCTTGAGTGCCAGGAACAATGGTTGAGAACAAGTTTTCATTAAGAATTCTTCAGATCTTATTAGAGTTTGCAGTCATTTATCACAACAAATTGGGAATAATTATTAGTCCCAGAATTGCAATTATTTTATCTGATTCCTATTTTCTCTAATTTTGTGTTAGAGCTTGATGAGAGCATGTGCGTTTCTGGGTCTAGAAAAATACCAATGTCTGGACCTCAATCCTCCAGAGAAACCGATTTGAGAACCCGTGGAACAGACAGAGGCCCTCAGCAGACTGAGGCTGAGTGCTCAGGAGCTAGTGATAGGAGCAGATTGCTGGTTACTTGGAAGATATTCTTGATGGGAAAAATAACCCCAAGTGCTTTTCTTACACAAAGAAAATCATCAGATAGTAAGTTAAACTTAACCATAATTGAGGATTTCTTTTTATGTCATCCTTATATTAAAAGAAGGATGAAAATGGAAAGCAAGGGTGGGAAAAGCTCAGATCCCAGGGTTCTCTTTATCTGGAAGCAATGGAAGACACACAGTGATACGGTGCAGTTCAGATGCTTTATAAAGATAACCCTGCCTCACTCTTAATGTGTGATTCAGTTCTATTATTTTTTCTTTTCAACGTTTAATTCCAGTTCACTTAGCATACAATGTTTTATTAGTTTTAAGTATGCAATATAGTGATTCAACAATTCTATCTGTTAGAGCTCGTCAAGAGATGTGTGCTCTTAATCTTGACCTATTTCACCCATTCCCCATCCACTTCCCCTCTGGTAACCATCCCATCTTCTTTATTGTGTTTAAAATGGAATATTTTCATCCCCAGTATTTATGACATTATGTTTTCTTTGTTTCTTGTTGGTTTTGTGAACACATGGTTTTGGGTTTTTTTTTTTTTTTTTGGGCATGCGTAACCATCTCTTTGTTCTCTGTATTTCAGAGTCTGCTTTTTAGATTTTTTTCCTTTATTCCTTTGTTTTGTTTCTTAAATTCTACATATGAGTGAAATCATGATATAATTCTATTCTTTTTTATTGCTAGCAGTGTTATTATCTTATTTTCCTTCCTCTTAATTCAATAATTCTTTCATTTTTATGGACAGACAATTTGTGTTTGGAAGTTTAAAAATATTACATTTCACAAATGTGAAATAAAGAGTGATACATATATCCATGTACCTTCAAGCAAGAGATAGAGTTGGGTTACTTCAAACTTTTTGACATACCATGCAGAGTTTATCTTGATCCAGCTTCTCTTTACCTCATCATTTATCACACTTCTCTGTCCTACAAACACCCCTCTCAACCTTACCCTTTCTACCCTAGGTCTTTGCTCAGAACCTGCTTCACGGGCATATGATTTGTTTTATACAGGTCCCCATGCTCACAAGGGCCCTCTACTACTTACATCTATTATAAAAAGGCAAAAGACAATGAGTGCTTATGAGGAAATGGTGGTATGCAAGCTGGTACAGCCACTGTGGAAACCAGTATGGAGGTTCCTCAAATAATTAAAAATAGAACTACCATATGATTCAGCAATCCCACTTCTGGACATGTATCCAAAGGAAACAAAATCATTTTATCTGTCAATTATACTTTAATAAAGCTGTCACCATCTTGAAAGTCTTAGTAATTGAACAAAGGACCATACATTTTCATTTTGGGTCCCGCATATTATGTAACCAGTCCTGTCCCTGGGTTTCTGAAATACTTCTGAATTTTATTGAATGTACCTTGTTATTTCTCTCTTTCCTGTCCTTGCATTCTCTGTGAGTTACTCTCTCTGAGCCTTGCCAACACCATGGATGTCTCCTGCTTTAAGACTCAGAGGATGTATTGTTAAAATACTATTAAATACTGCACACACTGTTAAAATACGATTTGGAGGCCAGTGTCCTCCTCTAATAACGCCTGAGTTTAGTCTTCACAGACAATTACAAATCCTCATTACTTACCTATCTTTTTCCTCTTAGACTATATTTTCTTGGTGGGCATGGATTTACATTCTTACCGTATGGAGAATTACCTGGCATAAAGGAGAAAATCAATAAGCACTGATTGAACACTATTGAATTAAATTGAATTCTCTTGGGAAACCATGGTCCTAGGAGGTTAATGTGATTGCTTAACCTATTATATTCCTGATTTCTGCCAACTGATTTTGCCACATGTTTGCAACAGAAAATTCTTAAAGAACAGAAGACTGACTCATTGCAAAGTCAGTCAAGAGCAATAAGAAAAATTATTTGCTAGAACAGTTAACAGATGACAAAAAGAAAAACAAAAAGCATTCCACAGAGAAATAGAAATATATTACTGACTAGAAACTCAGCCAATTCTAAGAAAAATATGAGTCCTTTTTCTTTCAGTGTGTGTGGAGCAATAGAATGTAAACTCCAGGCAAAGATTTCCCAGAGCAGGAAGAAAAATGAGAGGAAATCATGAATATGATAGAAGAAGTCATTAAAATATTAGAGCATTTGCAATTTGGCAAGAATTCAAGGTATAACATGCTTCATCAGTTTTAGGGATTTTCCCCTTGACAAGTACATTTGGAAATTCTCTGAAATCACAAAGGCCTGAGAAGTTAGGGTAAGACACACTAAAGGGAAACTGAAGAAATAGTTGGAAGTTGCCCTTTTATTTATATTTTTCCTCTAGTGCTGGGAACAGACTATGGGGGTAAATTTACAAAAGAAAACTAATTATATCTACCATGTACCATGACCACATTTTATTATGAAGACAAAGCAAGGAGATTTACATTATATAAGTTAATGCAATGGAAAAAAATGAAAAAGGCCCTATGTCCAGGGCAATAAGCCCTAGACCTGGCTTTCCAGCAGCTACCTCTGTGCTATTTGGAAAATACTTTCAACTCTTGTGTTCTTTCTTATCTGAAAGAAAAAAATGATGGTTCATATGAATTACCAAATCTTATATAAGCAGAAAGAGTTCTATGCAATAAGGAAGTTTTCAAAATGGGTCATATTTTCTTGAATTGGTACAGAAGCAGTGGGGCCAAAATCTATCCAAGAAACATATCTTCATTTCTTCTTTTATATCTAACCTTATGACATACTGGTAAAATCTCGTTTTAAATGCACGCCTACAGTCATTGCATGAGAACTGGTTTTAAGTCCTCAGCTAAATAATCACTGCTTAAGTTGTTTGAGAACTCTAACATCAGCTTTAATTTTTTTAAATGAATAATCTACATTAATTGCTGTGCTTCCATGGTGTGATCCTGGGCCCATCTGCATCAGAAATTTCATTGTTAAAATGCAGACCTCTAGACTCCAACCCCACACTTTCCGAGTAAATCTCTGAGTGTATGTCCAGGAATCACTATATTATAACTAGGTTCTGTGGATTTCTTTCCATGCTAAAATTTTGGTTCTGCGTGTACATGTATTATTTCTTATCACAAGAAATCATCGTTTTTGAAGTCCACTCCACTTGAGAAAGCTCCAATAGATAGGTACTTGGAAAGAAGATAATTTACTCTAGACAGAATATGAAAAATTGTAGTCTCATGTCTCAAAAGTCATATCAAGGACTTTCCTTAAAAACTTGATCCTTTTAAGTTTGGATGGAAAAGTGTCTGAGAAGTCTGTGAGACACTTGCTCAATTCATGTCTGTGGCTAATGCACCAGTCTGGCATACTTCCAATAAAAATTAAAAAGAGATAATAGCTGAAAAATATTTTTAAGATGAAATATTATAGGCAGAATTCATTATTAATTCATATTTTTGAACCCTTCAAAAATTTTTTTCATGGCCATAAATTGCACTGGAAAACTCACTCATTATAGTGATGGTCAATAATAAAAACTGAAGTTTGTTGTTATGTCAGGACCATGGCTGTGAGAGAAGATTGATGGCTTCTGGCCCCAGGTATGTCACTTAACCATCCTGCGTCTCAGGTTTCCTCCCTTGTAAAGTGAAATTGTGAGCTCAACAATCTCAATTTAATTAAAATATTTTTGCTTTTACTCTTTATCTTCCTCCTCCAGTTTCTCATTAAACAATCATTCAAGAAACATTAGATGAGTCAGAGAAAGGTAAGCATCCATGAAGACACAAATAAATACATTAATAAGGAACAAATTAGATGTAGACTGGAATATTTACATCCTTTCAAAATTACCTTTTCAGAAGTACAAAATAGCTATTGGTTACAGAAGCAAAATGAGTGGATTTACCTGGAAGAACCATGGCAGGCACCTCCTTAATGAAGTAATCAACGTGAGCATCAGCAGTAAGAGGACAAAATGAAATGTGTGTGGCTGAGAGGGGTAAGGAAGGGAGCACAGAGTCGATCCTCTGACAGGCCTGCCAGAGATGGATATTTTGAATCTTGCCATGAGGAAACATCAGGCAAACAAAATCAAGGGGCACTCTACAAAATTACTGACCTGTAATTTTAAGGACCGAGATATAAAACAGAACGATGGGACCTTTAAACCTTGAAGTTGTGGTAGGAACGCAAATCACAACCTCATCTTAATGACATAGAATTGATGTTGGGTTCTTTACCCAACATCAAAGCCTTCCTGAGATCTGCCATGCTCAGAAAATGTGTGCTTGAGTAATTTTAATCTTTATGAGAAAAAGAAACTGGAAACCATGTTTGTGGGTACACCTATGAAAGCCTTTATATCATTCAGATGCATGAAAATAAAAATAAAGAGACTATCAATCATAAACTCAAACCTTACATTAGTACTAATAATTACAATTAACTCTCAATAATATAATTAATTTCCTTGGTTCATAAGAAAATCTTGGGCTTTTGTTTAGGCATTTTTTTTTTGTATTTTAATTTTTTATTTTTTTTATAAACATATATTTTTATCCCCAGGGGTACAGGTCTGTGAATCACCAGGTTTACACACTTCACAGCACTCACCAAAGCACATACCCTCCCCAATGTCCATAATCCCACCCCCTTCTCCCAAACCCCCTCCCCCCAGCAACCCTCAGTTTGTTTTGTGAGATTAAAAGTCACTTATGGTTTGTTTCCCTCCCAATCCCATCTTGTTTCATTTATTCTTCTCGTACCCACTTAAGCCCCCATGTTGCATCACCACTTCCTCATATCAGGGAGATCATATGATAGTTGTCTTTCTCTGTTTAGGCATTTTTAATGAAAATGTCTTTTTGAAAAAATTTTTTAAAGATTTATTTATTTAAGAGAGAAAGAGAGGCGGGGGGGAGAGAGGGAGAGAAATCTTCAAGCAGACACTCTCCTGAGCTCAGAGTCGGACCTGGGGCTCGATCCCAGGATCCTAAGATTACAGCCTGAGATGAAATTAAGAGTTGGATGCACAACTGATTAGGCCACCCCGATACCTCACCTTTTTAAAAATTTTTGATACCACCTTAAGTTTCCTGTTGTGACCTTGCAGATGTAAACCATCAATGCACTTAACTAGATGAGAACTGGATTGTCTTGATTTTTTCCTACTGAGTTTGCTATAGTTGTGTTTCTCAAAATATTGCTGATATTAAAAATTATGGAGCCTGTGCTTCAACTGTAAGAACTCCTGTCCAGCAATTATGAGGATATAGCAGATCATTTTCATCTGATACCAACAGTCCCTCCATACCTACTGGCAATAAGCTGGTTTTGAAATTATAGGAGAATAAAAATAGTTTTCTCTCTATCCTTTTATGTTCTTAGTTGAGATGCCCCTATAATAAAAAAAAAAAAAACAGATTAACAGGGGAAAAACATACAGAAATTTAATAATATGTGGACATTTTATATATATGAGAGATAGAAACTCCGGAAAACTGAGTATCTAAAACCAAAGGCAAAAAAGCAAAACAAACAAAATGGACTCAATCAAACTAAAAAGCTGCATGGCTGGGAAAACCAACACCAAAATGAAAAGGCATTCTACTGAATGGAAAAAAATATTTGCAAATCATATATCTGATAAGGGGTTAATATTCAAAATCTATAAAAACACATATAACTCAATAGCAAGAAAGGAAAGAAAGAAAGAAAGGCCCAATTACAAAATAGGCAGAGGATCTATATAGATCCTTTTCCAAAGAAGACATAAAGAAGACCAGCAGATACATAAAAAATACTCACTAGTCATCAGAGAAATGAAAATCAAAATTTCAGTAAGTGATATCACTTCACATCTGTTAGAATGGCTATTATAAAAGAGACAAGGAGGGGCACCTGGGTGGCTCAGTTGGTTAATCATCCCACTTTTGATTTTGGCTCAGCTCCTGTTCTCAGGTTGTAGGATCAAGCTTTGAATCAGCCTCCATGCTGGGTGTGGAACTGCTTGGGATTCTCTCTCTCCCTCTGACCCTCCCTGATCTTAAAAACAAACAAACAAACAAACAAAAAAGACAAGGAATAACTAGTACTTGAGAGGATGTGGAGAAAAGGGAATCTTTTCATGGGACTGTAAATTGGTGCAGCCATTGTAGAAACCAGAATGGAGATCCCTTAAATTTTTTAAAATAAACTAGGATATGATCCAACAATTCCACTTCTGGGTATTTATGCAAAGGATATGAAAACTATTTTTTAAAAAAGATATATTACACCCCTATGTTCATTCCAGCATAATTTATAATACCCAAGATATGGAAAAAACTAAAGTTGCATTGATGGACATATAGATAAAGAAGATATATCTACAAGGAATATTACTTAGCCATAAAAATTAGTGAAGTTTTAGCATCCACAACAATATGTATAGACCTTGAAGGCTAAGTGAAATAGAGAAAGATAAATACCATAAGATTTTATTTAAACGTGGAAGGTAAAAAGATAAATAAATAAATGAACAAACAAAACTTACAGATATAAAAAACAGAACTGTGGTTGCCAGGTGAGACAGATGGTTGGGAAACAGGCAAAATGGGTGAGGGGGGTCAAAGGTACAAATTTCTCATTATAAAATAAATAAGTCATAGGGATGTAATTAATGTATGCTGTGGTTACTATAATAATAATATGGTAGTGCATTATTTGAAAGTTGCTGGAAAAGTAAATCCTAAAAAGTTCTCATCACAAGAAAAATATTGTAAATTTGTATGGTGACAAATGGTAACTAGACTTATTGCGGTGACAATTTTGTGCCATATACAAATATCAATCATTATTTTGTACACGAGAAGCAAATGTAATGTTCTATGTCGTTTATGCATTAAAAATGAAACAAACCAAAAAATACTGAGTAATTCTCTGAAATGGCCCGAGTACCACCTCAGATGTCATCTTCAGCTAAAGCAAAAGAAAGATGTTGGGGAAAGGATGCAGTTATGGAAGGTGACTAGGAAAAGCACGGTGAATAAAGGTACAGTTATGCTGATTTAAGTCCTGCCTTATCCACTGATAAGAGTTTCTAGAGATTTGGTCATCCTCTTCTTGGTACTGAACCGAGACCCTGTTACAAATGGAAATTTTTCCTTTTAAATGTAAATGTCTTTTACCTATCAGTTAATTTTTACTAGCTTTTCAGAGCTTTTCCTATCTCCTTAAAATTCCTTAAAATAATCCTTATGCCAAAGAGGCATATTTTGGGGTGACAAATTCTATACCTTTTCAGAATTATAAAGCTAGTTTTATTTCGTTACAGTTTCTTTTTACTTCAAACGACACACTGGGAAAATCTGTACTCCTAATCTCTCGTTTTCTTTACTTCTGCTTTTAAGTCCACAACACTCAATTCCATCTTTTTTATAAATTTCTCTAACATGAGGGATTCAAGATTGTTACAAGCCTAAAACAAAATATCAGTCTTGAGGAATAGGCATATAAAAAAGTAAATTCCTGTATCTCACATTAGAGAAAGACTTATTTTATTTCCAAAGAATCCTTTCACCAAACAAAATGCCTAACCTAAATATTTCTTCTATGAAGTTTCAAACATGAATGTCCTAAGGTGCACTGAATAACAAATGGCACATTACATATTCCTCCAGAGGGGAAGAATTTAAATTCCTTTTCAGCAAAACTGCAATGCATATTTTTACATCGACTAATATTAATTCAGGCTGTTTCTCTTCTGCGGTTTCCAAAAAGAGGTTAAATATAATTTTAACAACATATTTATAGCAGAAAACACCTACTTTGGAAATACTGAGATAAGAACTGCTCTTTGCCTATAAAATATTAATGTTTTTTAAAGAAGATAAATAAATATTAATAGAAAATACTTTCTAAAAGCAGCAGCCATTTGTTACAAACTCTGGATTTTTCCAAAATGATGGTCAAATTTTTTTTAAAGTATTTTGTTTATTTACTTAAGAAATAGCAAGAGAGAGAATGAGCAGTGGGGAGAAAGAGAAGCAGGCTCCCTGCTGAACAGGGATTCTTATGTGGGGCTTGATCATAGGGTCCTGGAATCATGACCAGAACCAAAGGCAGACACCTAACTGACTGAGCCACTCAGGCACCCCAATGGTGATCAAATTTATGTCAAAACCACTTTTGAGTGTTTAACCTAAATTAATGCAATACCATTTATAATCAGGTTATTATATGTGGGATGCCATTTAACCAAAATGTATGTTAAATTTATATGCTTTTTAAGATCAATTTCTCTTATATTTGCTTAGAGGTATATTTAAAGGAACACCCTAACTCAAGCCTTGTTTATAAAACTCTTAAATCTAGGGGCATCTGGGTGGCTTAGTGGGTTAAGCTTCTGCCTTCCACTCAGGTCATGATCTCAGGGTCCTGGGATTGAGCCTCCCATCAGGCTTTCTGCTTGGTGGGAAGCCTGCTTCCTCCTGACTCTGCCTACTTGTGATTTCTCTTTCTCTGTCAAATAAATAAATAAAATCTCAAAAAAAATAAATAAATAAAAATAAAAAAGTAAAAACCTCTTATATCTGTTTTTTGTTCATTTGTTGAAAGCTTTACAACTCAGTTCATTTTAAATAAAGTCTGAAATATATGAGCCCAAATATATTTTTTAATTTTATTTATTTATTTGACAGAGAGAGAGAGAAATCACAAGTATGCAGAAAGGCAGGTGGGGGTAAGGGAGGGGGAAGCAGGCTCCCTGCTGAGCAGAGAGCCCTGTGCAGGACTTGATCCCAGGACCCTGAGATCATGACCTGAGCTGAAGGCAGAGGCTTAACCCACTGAGCCACCCAGGTGCCCCTGTGAGTCCAAATATTAAATGATGTTGCTTATCATTACTTTTTTTTTTCAATGCTGTTGATTATGTGATTAATTTGTGTTAGGGAAGACAAAAAATTTCTTCTATCTTTTTAGACTCTTTGACTGGTCTAATGATCAAATTATCATAAGACAGATTAAAAGAGAAAAATTGATTCATAAGAATTAAAGACAGATTAAAAGAGAAAAATCAATTCAAATATCAATTCCCATAAGAATACGAGACCCAAAAACAAACTGGACAAGTGGAAATTATATGCCATCCTTAGCTAAGGAATAGAGTAAGGACCTGGGACTTCAAAAGGGAGGTGATTCACTGCATGATCAGAAGAGCAGATGTTTGGTAATTAGATGTCTGTCAGATAAGTCACTTAGATAAAAGAAAAGTTAACTCCTGGCAATAGCGCTCCCACTGGGCTAGGTCCCTATCTAAATTACTTTTGGTAGTTTAAGGGAAAGGTGAAAATTTTTCTTAGGTCTGCAGGTCTTGATGGTCTTTAGCTAAAGTACACATGCCAGAGACCTGTTCTGAACTACTTCATTTTCCATCTGCTAATTGTTATCACCAATATCTATCATGATAGTAATAACCAGATTTTGTTTTCTTTTCTTTTCTTTCTTTCTTTATTTATTTTTTAGTTTTGCCATCTACTAGGCATTTCTCAAAATGTTTTACATATACCAATATGTTCATTCTGCAGAGAAACCTGAAGAGGTTATTATTCAGACCAACCTTCTTTTAAGGAGAAAACTGAGCCTCAAAAATATTAAAAAATCTATCAAAACTTACACATCTACTAAGTGAAAGAGCAAGGCAGCCTTCTTTCAGATGGGTTTTTATCACAACCATATTGTTGATGACACCTAATCATACCTAAAATCATTGTCTGACTCTTATATAACATAAACATCCTGAAAATCATGGAATTTTATTTGAGCCTGGTGGTATTTTAAATTCTTTTTTAAAGAACTTAAATTCTTTAAAAAAGAATCACCTCCCTTCAGTTGGCACTCCAACTGAAAATATAACAATTTTCTATGGTTTAATATGAGTCTTCTGTTTCCAAAATTACAATGGCCTAAAAATTGTCAAATTCTCCTGCTATAGAACATCTAACAAAATAATTCAAAATGCTCTTTCAAACTACTAGACTAACTTACACAAAATCAAGGAAATGACTCAAGTTAGGTGTGACCAGGAATTGAGGACCATCGATTTAAGCCAGCACTGGAACTGAAAGTTAATGTGGGAGTATGTGTAGATCTCACATCACCCCCAGCTTCAAAAACAAGGAGTTGAACAAATTACATCCAATAATTGCTATAGGAGAAAAAGACACTCCGTAGAGGCAAATTGTAACATTAACGAGGTATCATGTTTAACTTAGCTTTAAAACTAAATGGAGTCCTTTTGTAAATAAGACCTTCATTGAGACTATGTGTTCAAGACTGGCCTTCAAATATTTTGCAATCTAAATCTACTATATTTGTTTAGTTCAAAATACATAAGCCAAGAATTGCAATTTGTATTAGATCTAAATCTTTTTTTACTCAGGAACTTTGAAGAGGCAATCCAAAAATCTACCTGGAAAAATACATACCCAATACACAATGTCAACATATATGGGCTCTCAATAAAAAATATGCCAAACACAAAGGAAAACAAACTACTACAAGTGAGAAGAATATGAAATAACATTACAAGAATTACAAAAGTTCAGATACTAAAAATGTTCAAAAAAGAACACTGAAGAGATATGCTTAGAAATTTAGGAAAATAAGATAGAACTGAAAATATATTAAGATAAAAGATTACCAGAAAAATAAAAAGGGAAATTAGATATATTTAATAAAAAACTAGGGGAAAGTTATTAAAAAATCAATATAATTAAAATTAACAATTTAGTGAGGTATTAAGTAGCAGTTTGACAAGGCTGAAGAGAATCAGTGAATGGGAGAAAGATCAGAAGAAGTTACATGAAATGCAGCACAGAAATAAAGAAACAAAACATATGAAGGAAAATGTTAAGAGACATGGAGAATAAAGTGAGAAGATCTAAAATATTTTTTAAATAGATACTAGGAAGAAATAATAAAACAATTACATAGAAGTAATAGTTAGAGAGATAATACCTGGTAATTTCCTAGCATTAAGTGTTGAATAATAACATTTGGAAGGCAAAGAATTCCAAACAACAAAAATTAAAATAATTCTTATCTAAACAAATCATGGTGAAATTGCAAAGTACCAAAGATCTTAACAGCAGCTGCAAAAAAAAAAAAGCATGATTAGAATTACAAATTCTCAATGAGAAAGAGAAACAATGGCAACAAGAGTAAAACTTATCTTCAAAATTCAGAGAGGAAACAATTGTCCAGTTATATTGGTCTCTCAGAATATCTATTTTCAAGTATGAAAACAAAAACATTTTCAGACAAAAAAAAATTAATTCAAGAACTTCTAAGGAACCTTTCTTCTAGAAGAAGAAAAAATATATATATATTCCAGAAAGAATATCTGAAATAGAATTGAGACTGGTGAACAAAAAGAATAATCATGCATGTACATCTAAAGATAGTGGTATAAAAGATTAGTGGTATAAAAATTAATAATAATTGTTTCGGGTTTATAATAAAGCTGAGTTAAAATAGCAGACCTCAGTCACTTGTAGTGTCCCAAGTACCCAGGCTCCTGAATATCATTCTCTCCATTATTCAAGATAGTCCCCTCCTCCTCTTTCAGGGATTCTAGTTCTAGTTTTCTTCCTGTCAATGTGTTTGTTTCAGCCTCAGAGAAGAAAGGGAATACTAAGAGTTAAAGTCATCCTATCTCTTTATATTATTCCAGCACCATACACGGAGGTGGACTTTATTAAATATTCATTTGAATGTTGATAGTAACCACTAAAAGAATAGAAATCCTTATAGAGTGGAGAAAAATATGCAATTTAGGAAAAAAACCATGCAATCAAAAAAAAAAGGAATTATTCTGAGGGGAGAGAGGAGTAAAACATGACAAATAGTACATAATGAAAATATAAAATTTGAATAAATGTATATCATTTCAATAAGTGTGCCAGACAATACAAAATAACTATACATTTAACAAGACCTTTTTTCCCTCCTTCAGTCTCTGTCTGTCTGTCTGTCTCTATTTCTCTTTCTCTTACTCAGACACACACACAACCACACAAATTATGGCTAATGAGATGTAAGGAGAGTTTTGTAAGTGTCCTTGAAGGAAGAAGATGGATTTTTTCATTCATTTCTTCTTCTCTCTGGCTGAAATGAGAATAGGATATCTAGAGCTGAAATAGTTCTCTTGAGCTTTGAGATGGAAACAGTATATTGAGGCTGACTGAGCAATAAGATAGAAGGTAAATTGTTTCCTCACAACATGGGGCTCCATACTAGCTCTGGTTGCCTCCCTTCAGATTTTGTTTTTACAGCTGTGACCTATCCTTGGGAATGAGGCCTGCATTGTCCTGGAAAGTAAACTTCAGACCATTCAGACAAGGAATGCCGCAGTCACAAAGACCTGGAACATAATCCAGAGAAGGGAAGGGTACCAGATAGACTCATCCCCTTGGCTAGAAGAAAAAGACTGCTAAAAGGAAGCGAGAAGTGACCATCTAAAGAAGGAATTCTTAAGGCAAAAACTATGGTACTTGGGCCCAAAGGGGTGCAGAAAGCCCCATATAGTTGTGATGAGGAATAAATAATGCAGGGAAAGTATACAGCTCAATACCCAATATAGAAGAAACACTCCAGGTTGATGATAATTGGGTACCGGACATTGTACTGAATACAGAGCCAGGATTGACCCTGAAAGTGACTTCTGACATTCCCATTATCTAAGTCCTTTTTCTTCCCCTTCTAATACTTCTTGTTCTAGCTTTCCTCCTGTCAACATTTTTTGTTGTTTGAGTCTAGGAGAGAATGGTTTTAGCCTCTGCTAAGAACACAGTCTCTCATGGGACAACATGGTCATGGAACTATAGGAAATGTTCACCTGTGAGAAACATTTATCCTACTGAAGCTACTCTAAGTGAGGCCTCATGTGGCAGAGTACC
Source organism: Mustela nigripes (assembly GCF_022355385.1). Lineage (NCBI taxonomy): Eukaryota > Metazoa > Chordata > Mammalia > Carnivora > Mustelidae > Mustela > Mustela nigripes. Next base: position 55,769,427 of record NC_081561.1, read on the forward strand.
AAAGCTCTTCAAAACAAAAGATACACATAAATTCTCAGTTAAACCCTAGATTTCCAGGAATGATTAACTGCAGTAAAATATGAGGACCAACAGTGGGAAAAATGTATAAGCCTCGGTCCTACAAATTCAATCAGGAACAAATCCTCTAAGAGTTAACTTAGATCAAACTGAAGCTTTTTGAAACTGTAGTTTGTGAAGGATGGTTCTTGCCAGTCACCTTTAAATCCAGTCAGCCAGCTAATTAAATTTCCAGTTCCCAAAATGTTTCCAATAAACAGAATCCAAAATAATAATACATTTTTATATTTCCTCAACAATTTACAGACAAACATATTTATAACAACTTCTTGTGGCCAGCAATGGCTTTATAAGTTCTAACTAGTACCTTTGTGTGACAAAAACCCACTGGAATTATTTTATCATTTATAGTGTTTTTGCAAGGATTTATAGATGCTATAAAAGAATTGTCTTTATAGAATTTTCTACCAGCAAATATTTCTCAGCCTTTTTGCAGGAGGGATACTATAGAAAGGAACTAATTTTATCCAATTTTGAAAAATAACCAATTCTTATTTATATGATCTTTAAAATTATCACAATATTAGCTAAAATTGGAAGAAATGCTCAAAGACTCACACTTATGGCGAAATTTGATATCAACAAAGAGCATGATTTCTTCTTTTGGGACTGATTGGACTCACTGGAAATGTCATAAGTCCCCATAGCTAGAGCACCAGAGAGTGAATTCTTGCATTATTAGGCATGTGGGAATCCCTCACAAGAGTTAACAACAGGTGATTAAAGTTATAATGCCTCAAACTTAGGCATTTACCAGACCTGTTGTCTTTGAGATACTTGGAATGTTAGAATTGCAGACCACCTTCATTCAGGATATCCCAATTCCAGTGACATATTAGAAAAATCATATTAGAAAAAAAATCAAACTTACAGATGCCCAGGAGCATCTCAGAGCAGTTAAATGAAAATATCTGAGGATAACCACTAAACATTGGTAAATACTTAAAATCTTCCAGGTGATTCTAATGTGCAACAAGACTAATATTCAATTGTCTTTTAGCTAAAGTCCTCAATTTACACAAGAAGAAATATAGTAATTCTAGGGATCAGTTGGTGGTAACAAATTTATTCTCTTATTTCTCCTGTCATTTCCCTAATGTCTCTGCATATAGAAACTAAAAACTCCTCATCAGCTCAATACATCTGTATCCTAAAGGGGCAAATTTTAGAAGCTTCTCAGATCCCACTACAAAAACGGCTTTGTATTTTACCCAAGCATGAAGTCAGACTTGTGAGAATCACAAGTCGGAGTGCATACATGTAAAACATAGGAGATCCATGTACTAAAAAGAAAGTTATTCTAGGGAGCCTTTAAGATCCCTATTCAGTATACCAATCTTTGTTGAATTTTCATCTTAAGATTCAGTTTCATTCACAGTGGGCTGATGGAAAACACAATTCAGCACTGAGAAATCCCAGCTTCTCTATTATCTGTGGGAATATTCAGCCCTTACTCATCTTATAGATTAACATATATGTATTATGTGCTTCTCACGGACAGATCTCAGTATTGTTGGATATAATCTCTACACTAAGAACACATAATACCACTGAGTATATGAAACAAATGGAAGAAAATTAACTGGATTTGTTTGAACTCATTCTAGGTGCTCAAAATTGCTTATGGTGAATGAGTTGTTGACTCATTATAACTCTTGATTTTCCAATAGTCCAAATTTAATGATTCAGGTAACTTAATAAAGACAGATTAGATTATAACATTAGACTTTTCACTCCCCTACCCATAGGCTTTATTTTCTATCTCTTCTTGATTACTAGCCTGTCTTCTGGACAGTTCTATCTGGACATGAGAGGAGGGGCTATTAAAATAATGTGCTGCATCCTACTCTTCCATCTCTTCTCCTATTAGTTTACCATAATCTCAAATTGTGGAAATGAAGAAAAACTTGGATTACATGGATGGAGCCTGCTCTCCCCTCCAACACGGAGCCTCCCTAAAGGAGAGGAGCCTCTTTATTTACTCTACAGTTCTATCAAAGGGACCTATCATGGTTTCAGGGCCAGTAACCCAAATCACCTTCCTACTCTTTTTGGTCCAAAACATACATCTGTCAAGTAGAGTTCTCCTAAGAACATTAATGCTGTCCCAGGACGTGTCTGAATCATCATAACAATTTTACAAATGACTGTTTCATATGGAAGTTTTGACATAATGATTCTGTAGCAGTTCTGCTAACATCTGCAGAGAACTATCAGAGTGACTATTGGAAAATGTCTCAGTTGTCTTAAAGCCTAGTTTTCTGATATAGGGAGACAAGAGGGATAATACTCTGAGAAACTGATCTTGGAAAACGAAAAAAACTTAGAAAACCTATGATTCACTGTGGTTATTAGTCAAGCATGTAACAGAGTCCCACTTATAGCCATGTTCAGACAAGTGTGTATATACTGCATTTACATTTGTTGTCTCTGTTATTGACTTTCTATTAATTGCTAACACTCTTTTAAAAGTTGTGAAACACATCAACAATTTGCAAAGAAGTTCATTGACCTCAGAAACTATTTTTTTTTCCTGAAAAATACATGAAACGCTGTAGATTCATTCATTTGCTCTTCAGCAATCATGTATTAAGACCCAACACCGCAAGACCAACGTAAGGACTAAACTTGCCTGCTGCGTACCTTTCTTGATTAAAATTCTTCCTTAGGCCCTTTTTCTTTTTTCCATTTTGTTACTTACTCAAAGTGTATTTACTGCAGGAAATATTTAAATTCAACTTGGAATTAATGGCAGTCTGTTTTGGTCAACATTTCCAATGGTGGGTCTCATCATTACACATCACAGACATGTTTCCTCACAAATTGAACTTGCTATTCATCCGTTCTTCATATCTTTGTTATTGGTATTACTTTTTCATGTCCTTTCTGTCCACCATCCTTATCCCTCAGTACCAAGTTTGATACTAACTTTCTCTACATAGTTTATTTGACTACCCAGGCAATTGAAATTTTTTTATTGAATGCCAATTGTACATATTATCTATATTACTGCTTTGACATTGTTACAATTTAATCGTGAAACATCTTAGAGTGCAAAGCATTCTACCACGTGATGTTAATTTTGTGACCTAGACTCTAAGTGCTGTAGAAGTGATGAGAAGAGAAAGATTAATAAAAGATGTTTATGCTCTCATTTATTCAAGCACAGTTTAAAGCAGATGTGTCTAGATGTAAAATCCAGTGCTTCTTTCAACTTGGAAGTTGTGCCAGCTCCTGTATAAGGATATTTTTTTGCCAAGAAGCAGAGAAGTGATGAGTTTCCGGTGAGTATTTCTAAGTCTCCTTTAGTGGAGGCAGAAATGAAAGGGAGCAGCTGTTTATCATGCTTTATTGAGACTGCAAATTTCATCATTTAAGCACTGAATTGATTAATTCAAAACACTGCATTGAGTGTGTTTTCTGAAAATTGATGAATATGCAAATAGGATTTTGGAGGAAGTTTTACTCCTCAGAGTAATTGAAGAAGAATTTTACTGTCTACCAATATATAGCTATCTAAAAGGTTTTGTACAGATGCAGATATTTAAGATATTAATGATGTCTGAGATAACATAGTTGTTGAGCTACCTCTCCTAAATCTCTGCTTTTCAAATTTAAATGTGCATGCAAATCACTTGAGGATCTTGATAAAAACAGAGTCCAACCGAGAAGTCTCGGGATGTGGTTGGGATTCTGCATCCCCAAAAGCTTCCAAGTGATGCAGACCATACTTTGAGTAACAAGGCCCTAAACCACCTTTCTCCCACTAACATGAGGCATGTTGCTCCTCCATGTTTCACTAACCTGAGAGTACCTACTACTGTAACTAGGAAAGTGCCACCACATGTTCAAGGTCAAGGAGTTGTTTTCTGTAATACAAAATCACTTTAATGCATTTCCTTGAGAAGTGGTGTTATCGATTGTGTCTAAGTGTAGTTGAATCATTTAGCCCATTTTTCTTTAGTCTTTAAACATTTATTGAGTGTTGTCTATGTGTAAGGCATGAAAACAAAGACAAATAGAATCAGGTTCATGGTTATGAAGTTAGCTTGTTTCCCTGCTAGATTTGAACTCAAGAATTCATAGTATTGCAGAGGTATGTAAACATCAAGATACCAATAATTGCTTAGAGTAATTTAAGGAGTAACATATTTCATCTACATTGTTTATGGAGTAACAAGAATTGAGTTACTGATGCCAGGAACAAAACCTGCTCTCCCAGTCTGGGGGAGGGAGGGGAAGCCTGGGGGGAAAATAAAAAATCATAGATGAAAAAATGTCAGTATAAATGAATAATAAAAAGAAAAATCCTGGGAACACTAGGCCCCCATATTTTCCTTTTCCCCTGCAAAATTTCAGTGCTGCTCACTCATGTAGTAGTTAATTCCCTAGTTCAACCAACATCTAGTACATGCCAGATATTTTTGTGGGTCCTGGTAAGATTATGGTGAATGAAACAAGATTCCTGACTCTATGGAGCTTATGGAACACACAATGACTATATTTAGGAAAAGAATTAAGAAATAAACAAGAAAATATCTGAGAAGGATGAATAGTTCAAATAAGTAACACAGAGTTAAGTGATAATGGCTGGAAAGGAGATTGGGTCAGAGAATATCTGCATGTCATTACCCACTGTCTCTGGTACAGACTTCCAATAAGATACCTGACTTTCTAACCAGGAATTCCCTGCTTATGGTAGGTATTTCCCTAGAGTTTGAAGGATGATTTTTATGAACCCTTTTTTGTTAAATAATCTTAATCCTAGTCCTCTGAACAATTAAGCTTTTTTGTAACCATTTCTTCCATGTTATCATCAATAAACAGACTCATGGTAACATTCCTTGATAGCCTAAAAAAATTTTATGCAGTTAGTGTTGTCTCCCTCCCCTAATATTTCCCTATATCTATAATTTAAGATTATTGGTTTTGTGTGATAAGGGAAATACAAAGTATTTGGCCAATGCCAGAATTCCCCTAGGGAATCAAACAGGGATAGTGAGGACAGGATGTTGACCTTGAAACAGGACAAATAAGCAAGCTTTTCACAAGGAAGATGATGATAGAAGCATTTGGATGTCAGGGAGTTGTGGAAAAAGACTTTGAAGGGAAGTGAAATTACCATTTAATGGATATTCTACTATTTGATGATATTGTACTGTACTTATATATGCCCAATTCAGGAGCCTATCTTTCATATATAGCAGTGCTCTTCACTGAGAGAATGAGATCCAAGATTCAAACAACTTGGAACATATTCTGGTAAATATCCAAATAATAGGAATACATTATGGAAGGTAAGAAGAATCACAACCATGAAGGCAGGTCCTTGGTTCCTCAGAAACTCAGGACCAGTACAAGGAGCTATCTATGCTAATGTGCTCAGCTTTATCAGATAGGCTTCTACTATAGCCAGGTTCAGACTTCTCACTCTGGTCCCTACCCTGCTATGGTACGTTATGCAGGTGGTTTGTACCTAACCTAAGTAACTTTCAACTCACTCTGTTGTACACACACTATCTTTTATATATCTGAGTATTTCCCTCCTACTCTGCCTCACTGACATGCCTACCCATGTCTGTCCTTTGGCCATTACAAATGAATCACATTGTAGCAAAACTGGAGATACATGGTAAATTGGAGACAATATGCATTGACACAGCTCTTAAGCAGATGTTTGAGTGTTAAGTCTCTATATAGTTTCTTACTCTCTTGAGTATGATGATTCAGAAAATCAAAAAACATGTATATTGGAACTCTGCTTTCACAAAGGGCATTTGAGTATTTTTCTAAAAGTTGTTTTAAATTTGTGGATTCATTATAAAATGATGGTGGAATGCAGATGTCCACTCTATCAAGGTAGCTGCCCACATATTTTCAAACTCATATATAAATATTTAGAAACTGAATCTTTGTGATTAAGTAAGATGTTCACATACAAAGCATTCAGTAACTTGCTTTATTTTTTTTATCATTATTCAATAGTAATGGTCTATACCATAGGCCGAAAGCTGTTATTTTTTTTCCATTTAAAGTCTCCATTTATTTAATTACTATTTGTATACAAATGGAAGAGTACCCAAAACATAAATGATACAAGTAATTCAGAGATGAAGCTCTTTTTCTGTTCAGAATGTCATTATTACCTCCATTTTAAATGAATTGATATGTAAATGTGGTTCTATTATCTAAAGTAAAGATGATTCTAGTGTGAACAAAATTAACATTTGAGATAATAATACCTGCTCTACCTACCTCAAAGTTAAACTCAAATATATTCATCTTTTATCATCAAACAAATACATACTGAATGTTGATTATGTGACAAGCATTGCAGTAGACTAATTTTCTCACAAGATTGTAAACTTGGATGGATTCTTTGTGAAATAATAAAAATTCTATACTACTTGATTAGCCAATATTCTCCTTAATTCACCATTCAACCTTTCAAGGTAGGTATTTTTCTAGATTTGCCAACCAGGAAACAGGAACTCAGACAAGTTAGGGGGCTTGCCCATATCCATATAGGTTGTTCCCTAGGGTTGATTTGAACTCAAGATTTTATCTTTCTGAGAGTCCCCTCTTTCTACTTCAGCACATGGCCTCCCACACTTACATCTGTGAGACCATTTACTGCATCAGTGGTAGCAGATTTGTGATTATAATGCTAACTACCCTCTGCACTAAATCTTGCCCTTCCAAACTTGGTCTTCATGAGAACACTGAAAAAGCTGGGAGAGTATAATTACACATCTGATAATAAGGCTCTTTATCATACTTACTTTCCTGAATTTTAATAACTACCACAACCTCTTTGAAGCTAAGAACCATCTCTTATTTATTTTTATATCCTTATACCTAGCATAATGCTGGGTGCACAGCAGGTGGTTTGTTAATGTTTCTGAAACTATTCCCTTATCCACATTTATAGTAATAATGCAAAGTTATAGTAAAAGTTTACATTATATGCAATATTTCCCGGTTTAATAAATTTGTATCTAGTTGAAAATAGATTCCCATCAAAATGATTAAAATAAAATTAAGAGCTTTGGGTTTGATAGAATGGACCTTGGATATGATAATATATTGACAGAGCTTTGAAAACTGTAGAATTTTTGCAAATATAAAGAATTATTATTATAATCATGGAAAGATCTAGTATAATCCTGTCAAAGATCATTTCATTTTGTTTTCAGACATTGCAACACTATTGTCTGTCACGTGTTTTCTGCACCAGGCTATCTTCTGTTGCACATTGAAGAAAGCTTGTAAACTATTAACCTCAGAGCAATCTGGTATGATAGCAAATCTTTTATAAGGCAATTAAATTCAGGCAAATAAAAAGGCAGAAATGACAGTAACCAAATGAAGAAAACACTAGATTAAATTATGCCATAAATTATAAACAGAAGGTGTATTATTTTTCTGTTCTGAAGAAATGCCCTGTCTCATTACTAAATTCTAGCACACTACCACTCAGGCTGACCTTACCTGCAAGTTGACTCCTTCATGCTTCTGAAAATTATCTTCTCTGTAGAACTCCATAGTATTCTTCTCAACAACCAACTATCTCAGAAATATAGAAGAATTATAACTCCTTCACACAGTTAACCTTTCATTTTTATCTCATTAGTAAGATTAAGCCCACAGTATCAGTCTGGATTTTAAGTCACAAGCAAGAGAAACCAATTAAAGCTGATTTAAGCAGAAGAAAAATTTGTTTAAAGGATATTAGGTAGTTCATGAATCACCCAGAAGGATGGGCCACATCTGGGGATAGTCAGACAGTAATGATGCTTAAAATTATGCTTGCCTGAGAAGAGGACACCATAGCTAAATGCCTCTACTTGCACAACTAAAAACAGCAGATGGAACATAGGATGCTGTTGCAAGTACTGTTACCACCACTGAATGCGCAACTCACTATTTCTTTCTGTCATATTTATTTGGATCTACTTCGTTGAGAATATACTGCTGAGTCAAGCCTGACAAGTTCATCTGATTGGCAGTCTTACGTTGTGCATCCAAATTCTGGCTGCAAAGAAATCAAGCATCAGGCAAGAAAGCCAGCATCTATTTTGTATATGAGATAGCATCTCTGACTCTTACCTAGACTCACTGGGGTTCAGAGGCTGGGCTGTCACACAGAAAGACAAATATGCCTACAACTTTATGAACAACTTCCTTTGCCACAAAGCAACTAAAAGGGATTTGAATTCACAAATAGGTAATCTTTATTAAGGAGATCATAACCCAATACCCTAAACACTTATCACAATGAACATGAATCAAAATGCAATATCTTTCACAGAATGCTATTTTGGTATTGTGTCAGAAACTTCCCTTTATTAAAACATTTTTTGTCAGACTGTTAACAATTGTTGCATGTAAAAGGATTTGTAGCTCAAAGTTAGATTGAACAGTGTGGGAACTGTTAAATTAAAGAAGTTTCTTTCCTAAAAATCATTGTAGATCTTTAAGATACCTATGTACAGTATGACAGAAACCTATAGTGTATAGAATTTCTCCATTTATTGATCCCAAATCCCCTTCCTCCTTTCTTCTCTCTGACGTTCTTTTCTTTCTTTCTTTCCTCTCTTTCTTCATATAATATCCCCCTGGACTAGTGATTTGCAGAATACCTTTGATAAATATTGTTACTATTTTAGATAATTGCAAAGCAGCTGTTGCTTTCAGCAAGAATAAATGACCCTATATAAACAAATCTGTCTCAATGTTGTCTGTTTTACAATCAACTTCTATTTTTAATTATGTTGTCAAGGAAATTATACAGAGATAGGAGGTCAGTCTTTATTGCAATGTTCTCTTCAAAATTGTGTAAATTTGATTCACATAAAGCTCCCATTTTTGTAGATTAAAAATTGCCAGTGATTAGTAAATATATATTCATCCTAATACTATATCTGTCATGGATAATCATAATTCATATTTATATAAAATTTTACACTTTTTGAAGCACTAACATGACACTTGAGAACTACTCACTTAATTCTAAAATATTTTACCCATCTTGAAAGGAACAGTCTGGGAGACAGATAAAATTGGTAAGGGTAAATGCACATGTTAAAAAATCCAGATGACCAGCTCCACTGCTTAACTCTCTCAGATATTTTGGCAGAAGAGATGTCCTAATTTTGCAAAAAGATATTTGACCTGTGGGAATTTCTGCTTATCTGAATACTTCTACCTACTTATTAGTTTATTCCCCAATAACTATTTTACTATTTACTTTATGGCAGCTTAACTAAAAGTTGCTCAAAATCTACAAAAAAAAAAAAAAAAGGATCATATTATAACTATACCACCCAGTAGTTTATCTGCTGTGAGAGAGGAATTTCTACTCTGAAATTCCTGTGAAACAGAGAGAATGGTAATTTCTAGAGTAGTTCTCATTTATCATCTAAACCGTTTGGGAATTTTTCTGGTTATTTTCAATTTTACTTATTCTTTAAAATTTCAGTACATAGTGCTTCTCCCAGAGATTCTTATTTGGTTGATCAGAGGTAGCATTCTGTTTTCTCTTAAAATTTGACTAGGGAATTTTAATATACCACTAACATTGATAACTTTTGTCTTAAAAAATCTGGAACCCAAATCTTTCTCCCTATGATAGATCCTCTCCATAATCTATATCAAAGTGTCCATATAAACTTAAATTACTATTTATAATTTAATATAAAATTGCTGTGCAAATAGCACTAAAAGTTTAAATATAACTCTAGAGGATTGTATTTTGAAAAGTATAATACATATCAAATGATTGCAAAGGGCTCTTGTTAACAATTTATAAACATTTGAGTAAGTTATCAGGAACTATAGTACATACATCATCAAATATCTAATACTTGGAAATATTAAACTTTAAGAATATTCAAAATTTATAGACAAATCAAGTAATTTGAAAGGAAAGAAAATAATGGAAAATGTGAATTGGATATAGTTCAATATGGCTGTGATGCTAATATGAAAAATAGCACAAAAGTAGATTTAATTTAAATAATTTGAATATTATGGTTACATAAGGTCATCATATTAAGTACAGTCATCACAGAAGAAGAGTCCTCTGTGGGGAAAAAAAAAAAATTGTCTTGTAAGAATGCCCAAGATGGTAGCCTAGAAAGACCCTGAACTCACCTCCTTCATGGACATGCCAAATCTACTCCCAATTATAGAACAATTCCTCCTAAAGATCTGAAGGCTGGCTGAGCAGTTTCTGCACAACAAAAGATAGGGCACATAGAAAAGTACAGCAAAAGAGTTGGAGACACGGTAACAAAGGGAACACCCACCTTCCATGCTGTAAATTGCAGTGCTGAGGACATGAACCAATTCATCTGCCCTGGGGCACATAAAAAAAGACACAATTTAAAAGGGAAACTAGAAAAAGAGATGGCTCTAGAACCCTGCCAAATGACAGGAAAGCTGCTGGAATTCTCTCCAGGTAGGCAGACAGGCAAGTGCCACAATTTATATTTTCCCTTCACCTTGATAGTACAGACAGGAACAGGGTCTAGGTGCCATTGCTGGCCTGCTGCCTCAACAAGCCCCAGGCCCCTAATCCTTACCAGCCCTGGATGCTGTGGAACACAGAAAAAAAAATGACTGTGGTTTAAAGAGCAACAGGAATATAAATATTCCTGCCCTAGAACTCTGCCAAACATCAGGGGAGCAGTTGGAATTCTCTCTAAATCAGAAGCCCTGGCAAGTGCCAGGGTTTATGTTTCTTTTCCACCTTAACAGTGAGCATGGAAACAGGACCCAGGTAGCCCAGTGGACCTAGCACTTCAGGGAGCCTCAAGCCCCTAGCCCACAACAGCCCCAACCATCCTACCAAGGTGTCCCTAGCACAACAGATAACAGGATGTAACTGGTCAGTGCTCACTATAGCTCCAGCCATTTCAGCGAAGTGACATGGACACAAGGCACACTGGAACATTTTAGGTTCACACCACTTTGGTTCCAGATGACTTGCCTGGGCACCACCAGTACAAAATGTCATGGGACCTCCTAGCCCATGTCTGCATCTGCTCTGGAGGACTCACAAGGGTACTCCATGTATGGAGCACCCCAGGACAACTTAGCCTATGACCAACTCAACTCCAGCCATCCCGCAGGACACCACCTGTGTAGGACACACTGGCCCCCCAGCTTATACCCGTTTCACCTTCAGCTGTCCTTCCAGGGCTTCGTCTGTGTGGAGAGCCCCAAGATCCCTTGATTGTATCCACTTCAATTTTAGCTATCCTGCCAGGGTGCCATCTGTATGGAGAGCCCCATGACTGTTCTGAACTATACCTACTTCCCATAGGCATCTGATTAGGAGGCCCCAAAACAGTGCACCAGAACTCCTAGCCCATGCCAGCCACAGCTCCAGCCTGTTGAAATCCAGGCTCACCCAGCCAGTACAACCATAGAAAAAACATATGGGACACCATATATCATTCCTTTAAGTTTAAGAAAAGTTCTATTCCACCAAATTTATTAAAACAAGCCCAGAAAGTCATCAAAATGAAGAGATAGGGGAATGTGCTTTAAATGAAAGACCATGACAAAACTTTAAAAAAGAACTACATAAAATAAGAATAAGCAGTCTATCTGATAAAAAGTTTAAAATAATAATTGTAAAGATGGTAACCAGACTGTAGAGGTGAGTGGATAAACACAATGAGAACTTCAACAGAGAGACAGGGAAAACAGAAAAGAACCAATCAAAATTGAAAAAGATAATAACTGAAATGAAAAATACACTAGTAGATTAGAGAATGCTAAAGAACGGATCAGGAATCTGGAGAACATTATAACGGAACGTACCCATGCTGAGCAGTAAAAAGAAAAAAGAATTTCAAAGAAATGAAGGTAAGTTGAGGGATCATTTGGGCAACATGAAGTAAACAAACATTTGCATAATAAGTATCCAAGAAAGAGAAGTGGGAAAGAGGGTTAAAACTATGGTGAAGAAATAATAGCTGAAAATTGTCTTGTCCTTGGGGGCGGTGGGGGACAGATATCCAACCTCAGGAAGCACAGAGTTCCAAACAAGATGAACCTAAAAAAGTAATGATAAAAAGGGAATCTTAAAGGTAGAAACTAGGTATGTATAAAGGATACTCCATAAGGATAGCAGTTGATTTTTCAGCTGAATTTTGTAGTCCAGAAGAAAGTGACATGACTTATTCAAAATGTTAAAAGAAAAGAACATAGTGCCAAGAATACTCTTACTAGCAGGCCATAGTTCATAATAGAAGGAAGGAGTATCCCAGACAAACATAAGTTAAAGGAGTTTGTTGTCACTAAACAGGCTTTACAAAAAAAATGTTAAAGAGACTTATTTAAGGGGAAAAGAAAAAGCCATAATGAGAAATATAAAATTATGAGAAGAAAAATGTCATGACTAAAAGCAAACATAGAGTAAAAGCAAACATACTAAAAGTAAATATACATTGCTCTAGACACTAGAGCAATACATTATAAAGCTAATATAAAGGTTAAAATCAAAGACAGCAAAATTTAAAAAATTAGGTAAGGGGATTCACAAAATAAATAGATGTAAATCATGACAACATATACTTTGAACATGGAGGAAGAAGTAAAAATGAAGCTCTTTTAGAATGTAAAACACTTGTATAACCATCAACTTAATATGACTGCTATATATATAGGACATTATATAAGAACTTCATGGGAACCATAAAACAAAAACATTTTTGTTTTATTTTATTTTAATAAAGTAAAATAAAGAGAACAAAAGGCAACCATAATACTAAAGAAATTCATCAATCATGAGAAAACAGAGAAAGAGATAAAGAAACAGAGAAGAAATGCAAAAACAATAATAAAACAATTAACAAAATGGCAATAGTAAAAAACTATTAATAATTATTTTAAACATACAGAGTCTAAATGCTCTAATAAAATGACATTGGTCAGACAGAAGGGATGAAAAAAACAGACCCATCTATATGAAGCCTATAGGAGACACACTTTAGACCTAAAGACACATGGAATCTAAAAGTGAAGAGACAGAAAAAGATACTACATACAATTGAAAGTGAGGCGGGGGGAAAGCTGGGGCAGCCACACATATAGCAGACAAAATAGATCTTAAAACAAAGATTGTAACAGGAGACAAAGAAAGGCATTGTATAATGTTAAAGGGATCAATTCACAAGAGGATGTTGCAATTGTAACTATCTATGCACTCAACACTGAAGTAAATATTAACAGAAATAGAGGGAGAAATTGACTGTAGAGTAGACCACTTTAACTTCCCATTCACATCAGTGGTTAGATCATCCAGATTGAAAAATTAATAAGGAAAGAGTGTCTTTGAGTGACACATTAGACAAGATGGACTTAACAGATATATATAAAACATTTCATCCAAAAAACAAAACAAAAACAAAAACAGCAGCGTACATATTCTTTTCAAGGGCAGAAGGAACATTCTTCAGGATAGATCACATGTTAGACTACAAAACAAGTCTCAATGAATTTAAGAAGATTAAAATAATTTCAAACATATTTTCTAACAACAGTATGAAACTAGAAATTAATTATGAGGAAAAAAATAGAAAAAACACGAATCTGTGAGGGCTAAGCAACATGTTTCCAAACAGCCAATGGGTCAGTAAAAAAATTAAAAAGGAAATAAAAATATATGTGGATAAAATGAAAATGGAAATATATTAATTTAAAATATTGGGAACACAGTAAAAGCAGTTCTAAAAAAGAAATGTATACTAATACAGGCAGGCCTACTTCAAGAAACAAGAACAATCTCACATCCTTGAATCTAAAGGAACTAGAAAAACAAAAAACTAAACACATAATAGAAGAAAACAAAGAATAGAGATCAGAGAAAAATGAATGAAATAGAGATAAAAATATAGAAAAGATCAATGAAAACAAGAGCAGGTTTTTTGAAAAGAAGATAAAATTCAAAAAACTTTTGCCAGACTCAACAAGAAAAAAAGAGAGAGGACCCAAATAAGTAAAACCAGAAATGAAAGAGAAGTAAGAACCAATACAACAGAAATACAAAGGATTATAAGAGATTACTATGAAAAATCATAAGCCAACAAATTGGACAACCTCGAAGAAACGGGTAAATTCCTAGAAACATATAACCTTCTATAACTGAATCAGGAAGAAACATACCAATTTCTAGACACAAAATTAAATTGGTAATCAAAAAACACCAAAGTGGGATTCCTGGATGGCTCAGCTGGTTAAGTGTCAGACTCTTGATTTCGGCTCAGGTAATGATCTCAGAGTTGTGAGATCAAATCCCACAACAGGCTGCACTCAAGGCATGAAGCCTACTTAATATTCTTTCTCTACCTCTTCCTCTGCCCTTCCCCTGTTCACACACTCTCTCTAAATTTAAAATTAATTAATTAATTAATTAAATTTAATTAAATAAAAATTCCAAACAAACAAAAGTCTAGGCCCAGATGAATTCACATGTGAATTCAACTAAACATTTAAAGAAGTGTTAATACCTAGTCTCCTCAAACTATTCCAAAAAAAGAAGTGGAAGTAATACTTCCAAACATATTATACATGGCCATCATTATCTGGTATCAAAACCAGACAAAGACACTCCAAAAAGAATAAATGAACAAAAAGATGAACAAATGAATGAAGAAATGAAAGAAAGAAAGAAAGAAAGAAAGAAAGAAAAGAAGAAACAGTGAGGGAGGGAGGAAGGAAGGAAAGAGGAAAAGAGAAACCTACAGGCAAATATCCCACATGAACATAGATCCAAAAATCCTTGACAAAATATTAGCAATACATTCAATAATACATTAAAAGGATCATGTACCACAATTAAGTAGGATTTATTCCAGGGATATGAAGTGTTTCAATATTCTCAAATCAATCATCATGATATATCATATTTTATTTTATTTATTTTTTTTATTTTTAAAAGATTTATTAACCCACTTAACCCACTTAACCCACTGAGCCCCCCAGGCACCCCTCTACCATATTTTAAAAAAATGTTGGACAAAAATCATATGATCATCTCAATAGATACAGAAAAAGCATTTGGCAAAATTCAACATCCATTTGTGATAAATACTCTCAACAAAGTGGGCTTTGAGGAGACTTAGCTCAATATAATAAAGACCATACATGAAAATCCCCAGCCAACATCATATTCAGTAGTGAACTCTGAGAACTTTTCCTCTGAGATTAGGAACAAGAGAAGGATTCCATTTTCACTGCTCTTATTCAACATAGTACTGGAAGTCCTAGCCACAACAATTAGACAAGAGGAAGAAATAAAAAGCCTCCAAATTGGTAAGGAACAAGAAAATTGTCACTATTTTCAGATGACATGATACTTTACATAGAATACACCAAAGACTCCACAAAAAAAGCTATTAGATGCAGTGTAAATGCAGGATAAGAAAGTAATACACAGAAATCTGTTGCAATAATAAAGTAGCAAAAAGAGAAATTATTAAAACAATTCCATTTACAATCACACTAAAAAGGACAAAATACATACAAATAAACTTAACCAAAAAGATAAAACAACTGTACTCTGAAAAGTGTCAAACATTGATGAAAGAAATTTAAAACACACACAAATGGAGAGATATACCATGTTTATGAATTGGAAGAATTGATATTGTTAAAATGGGGGCACCTGGGTGGCTAAGTGGGTTAAAGCCTCTGCTTCCGGCTCAGGTCATGATCTCAGGGTCCTGGGATTGAGCCCTGCATTGGGCTCTCAGCTCAGCAAGGAGCCTGCTTGCCCCTCTCTATCTGCCTGTCTCTCTGCCTACTTGTGATCTCTGACTGTCAAAATAAGTAAATAAAATATTTTTTTTAAATATTGTTAAAATGTTCATATTATCCAAAGTGATCCATGGAAACCAATAGCATTTTTCACAGACATATAGATCAATAGAACAGACTAGAAAGCCCAGAAAAAACACCATGCTTATATGGTCAATTAATCTACAATAAAGCAGGCAAGAATATATAACAAGCAAAGATAGTCTCTCAAATAACCAGTGCTGGAAAGACTGGACAGCTACCAGCAAAAGAATAATATTGGGCCACTTTCTTGCCATCCACAAAAATAAACTCAAAATGGATTAAAGATCTAAATGTGATATCTGAAATCATAAAATTCCTCGAAGAAAACATAGGTAGTAATTTCTTTGACATCAACCTTAGCAACATTTTTCTAGATATATATCCTCAAATAAGGGAGATAAAATAAAAAATAAACTATTGGGACTACACCAATATAAAAATATTTGCCCAGTGAAGAAAACCATCAAGCAATGAAAGGCAACCTACTGAATGGGAGAAGATGTTTGCAAATAATAAGTTCAATAGTGAGATAATAGCCAAAATATATAAGGAACCTGTAAAATTCAACACCAAAAAAACAAGTAATCTAACTTTAAAAATGGGCAGGGAAACTGAACAGACATTTTTTTTATAAAGACATATAATGATTAACTGACAAATGAAAAATGCTGAACATTATTAGTCTTCAAAGAAATGCAAAACCAAACCATAATGAGAGATTATCTCAAACAAGTTAGAATAGCTAGTATCAAAAAGGCAATAAATAACAAATGTTGGTGAAGATGTGGAGAAAAAGAACCTTCATGTACTGTTGGTTGGGATGAAAATTGGTGCAACCACTGTGGAAAACAACATGGAGATTGCTCAAAAAATTAAAAATAAAAATATCTTATGACCCAGTAATTCCACTACTGGATATTTACCCAAATAAAATGAAAACCTAATACAAAAAAAAAAAAAAAAAAACATATATATATATATATATATATATATATATATAATGTTTATTGCAGCATTACCTACAATAACCAATACATGGAAGCAACTTGAATGGATAAAGATGTAGTGTATATATACAATGGCATATTACTGAATAATAAAAAAAATATTTAAAAAATATTACTCAATTGCCATTTGTGACAACATGGATAGACATAGAGGGTATTAGGTTAAGTGAAGTAAGTCAGATGGAGAAGAACAAATGTAATATGATTTCACTTACATGTGGGATTTTAAAAAACAAACAGAAGTAAAACAATGACAATAACAATGAAAAAAAAAAAAAGAGCAGAAACAGACCCATAAATATAGGGAACAAATTGGTTGGTTGCCAGAGAGAAGGGAATCAAGGGATGGGGAAAATTTGTGAAGGGGCTTGAAGGTACAGGCTTCCAGTTATGGAATGAATAAGTCATAGGGATGAAATGCACAACAAAGGTAATATTATTAATTATACAGTAGTAGTATTGTGTGGTGACAGATGGTAGCTACACTTGTGGTGAGCATAGTATAATGTATACAGTTGTTGAATTGCTATGTTGTATACCTGAAACTAATGTAACATTGTGTGTCAACTGTAGTTCAATAGAAATATTAATATATAAATAAAAATAAAACTCACATAGACACATAAAACAAACATCATAGTTATCCTGATGGGCAGAGTAGAGTATGCTCCCAGAGGGCCTGGATGGTCCAGTTAGTTAAGTGTTCAACTCTTGATTTCAGCTCAGGTCATGACCTCAAGGTCATAGGATCAAGCCTCATATTGGGCTCCCCACTCAGCAGAGATTCTACTTGAGATTCCCTCTTCTTCTCCCTCTGCCCCTCCCACTCATGTTCTCTCTCTCTCTCTCTCTCAAGTAAATAAATAAATCTTTGAAAAGATAAAGGTTGACACAAAATCTAAAATAGGAAGAATATGATCCCAATGAATAAAAGCATAATTTACATAAGATATTTGCAGAGAAATGTATATAGAAATGTATATAGAAAACTATAAAAGGGAAATAAAAAATTTTAAACTTAAAATTCAATATCTAAAAAACCTATTTAAGTAGGTAGCCTTAAAAACAAATGGAACTGACAAAAAATCAGTATGCATTAAAAATAAATAGAAATAATCCAATCTAAATGAAAAATAAAATCAATTGTTGACAAAAAGCAAGTTTGTGGGAATGGTAGAGCAATAGAAAAAGATATAAAATATGTATACATGGAGTCTTAGAAGGAGAGAAGAAAAATAGGCATGGAATAAAAAATATTTGAAGAAACAAAGACCAGAAAGTCCCCATGTTTAATGATAGACATAAATATACAGAATCTAAAATATTAATAAATCTCAAAAAAGGTATATATAAAGATAATAGGTCATATTCAAAGTCCTTAAAACTAAAAATAATGAGAAAATCTTGAAAACAGCCAAAAAAAAGATGATACATTATATACAGGGAAACAACAATTTCAATGAAGGTGAACTTTTTATTTGCATATATTAGAGGTTGAACGATAATAGAAAACAATTCTCAAGAACTAAAATAAAACATTCTCAACTCAAAATACCATATCTAGTGGGGAAAAAAATACTTGAAGAAAAAAAACAAAATAAAGCACATTTTTAGAAAAAAGCAACGAAAATATTCAAATAGGACAAGTCATTGCCAGGAAACTCACACTGTTAGAAATAGGTGTGCATGTGACATGAATTCTCTGCTACCCTCTCTTGCTCCTCAGAGTTTATACCTAGTAGCCAATCTGCAGTTATCTGGTTTGAGAAAGAAAACCTAACTAAGCCACTTTTGGAAATCAGCAGCTCCTTTCACATATCCCAAAAGCTGCCTGTCACATTACTAAGTTTAGCTTCTTATTTGAAAGGCATTGTACTTGAAAGATAATACCAAAGATAAAGAAGAAAGTGGTATAACTGAATTAAGTCTAAATGGTTTTCTTAACAAAATTTCCCTCTGGGACTGAACAAAGCTCTAGTAACCTTAAAAGCCTCTCTGACATTTCAAACCTAATGGCTCTATTACTTTCTTCCTACATTTTAGAAGCCACTTTCTTTGTATTTTCCCTTAAAATAAGTCTTCTTATGCCAATAAATCTTATGCAACCAACCTCAAATCTCTTGTCTCTCTCTCAATAATCCAGTCTCACAAATTCCCAGCACTGAATGAACTTAACCATTTGGCTTCTGCATCCCTGTACTTAAGCAGCAAGTGTCGCAGAGAAAAGCAAACAATCGGGCAAACTGATATCTCTAAAAACCCAGTCATTATGCTCAACCGAAGTATCATCACTGCTATACAATCCTACTCCATTGTTGTTGTTATTGTTGTCTGCCTGGCACTACCTACCATCTTGTTTTTTAGTTTGTTTGTTTTTTAAAGATTTTATTTATTTATTTATTTGACAGAGAGAAATCACAAGTAGATGGAGAGGCAGGCAGAGAGAGAGAGAAAGGGAAGCAGGCTCCCTGCTGAGCAGAGAGCCCGATGCGGGACTCGATCCCAGGACTCTGAGATCATGACCTGAGCTGAAGGCAGCGGCTTAACCCACTGAGCCACCCAGGCGCCCTACCATCTTGTTTTGATTAAGGCTTTGCTCCATTGGCAAAAGTACCACACATGTCACTAGCTGTCTCATTACCAGATCTTCATACTTCAGTCTTCTTGCATTCTTTTGCTGTGTTTTTGTAATTGAAAAAATGGAAGAATAATTGGTGTGTTTTTGAAACTGAAAATTGCAGTTGAAAAACTGATAGAGGGGGGGAGGAGTCAAGATGGCGGAGAAGTAGCAAGCTGAGACTGCTTCAGCTAGCCGGAGATCAGCTAGATAGCTTATCTAAAGATTGCAAACACCTGAAAA
>NC_081561.1:55794226-55830950 GCF_022355385.1 Mustela nigripes
TGAAGTGTGTAAACCTGGTGATTCACAGACCTGTACCCCTGGGGATAAAAATATATGTTTATAAAAAATAAAAAATTTAAAAAAATAAATAAATAAAAAAAAAGATAGGAAACATATAAAAATAACTATGTATTTCCTTATAACTCAAGCAATTCAAACAAAAGATAATGATAAATTTTTTTCTTGATAAATACTTTCACAAGTTTTCACCTTTAAAATAAAAAAATTTAAAAGAAAAAAAAAAAAAAAAAGAAAAACTGATAGAGTAGGGACCTTCACAGTTTTTAACTAAAATAATGTCAGTGACTACATAAAAAAATATACTCTTAAAGGTGGTAATTGAAAAGTTTAAATTCTGATTAAAACTTATTACATTTCTTGACTAGGATAGAGCTCTGACTATGTAAACAAAAACAAATCCTACTCATAATAATAGTAAAATTATGTTAATAGTATTTAAGGGTTCATCTTTCAAAAGAAAGATTTGTGTAAAAAAAAAGTTTTGTGTAATTACAGGTTTTAAATTAAAACTATAGACATACTTATTAAGATGAAATAGATTACTTTCCATATGAATAAGACATATAGGATTATTTATGAAAATATGAGTTAACAAATGTGAAGATATTTCCAAATCTCAGTGATCAGTTAAAAGTTTTTCATACTTTTCTAATTTTTCCTTTATTAACATCTAAATTTCTAATATTAAAAAGAATACGGTCCTAAAAAAAAAAAAAAAACCTCAGAAGTGTTTAACTGTTTGTAAAAGTTGTCCAGCTATCTTTGAGCATTCTTAAGAAAAGATTACTAAAATTTCAAGAGTACAGCCAGTTAGCTGGCTATGTTGCTGAGATAATTACAGTATTCTTTTTTTAAGATTTTATTTATTTATTTGACAGATAGAGATCACAAGTAGGCAGAGATGCAGGCAGAGAGGGATGGAGAAGCAGGCTCCCCCAGAGCAGAGCGCCCGATGCAGGACTCGATTCCATAACCCTGGGATCATGACCTGACCTGAAGGCAGAGGCTTAACCCACTGAGCCACCCAGGTGCCACTACAGTATTCTTTATTTGAAAATAAGTCCCAACAATTTTCCTCCATTTGACAATAAAGTGCATAGAAAGAAATCAAAAGATTAGGTGTTTTTATAAAATACTCCCTGGAGACAATTATTTTATAAGTTTCTCACTCCAGAAAAGCCCCAGATGATCTTTTATCAGAGGAGTAGAGAGAGTGATTAAGATGTAACTGTAAGTATAATCTAAATTTTCAGGATACAAGGTAGCTCTAGGTTTTCAAATTTTCTATCAAAACAATCTAATGCAGCTTTAAAAAAATGTATACCCCAGATCTCCTCTATAAGATTATATGATTTAGCAGGTTTTGGATGGGACCCAGGAATTCTTAGAATCAGCCCAGATAAGAGGATCCTTAAATTTGGTTATCTATGGGAGAAAAAAGAAATGATTTAGAAAGATTAGAAGTTCATAAAAGGAAGCTCCAAACCATATTCATAACAGTCATAATTCAAAATAGCCAAAAGACAGAAGCAACCCCAGTGTCCAGAGACAGATGAATAAATAAACCAGATGTGGTATATGCATACAATTAGATATCCTGACACACGCTAAAACATGAATAAAACTGGAGGACATTTAGAAGAATAAATGAAACAAGATGGGATTGGGAGGGAGACAAACCATAAGTGACTCTTAATCTCACAAAACAAACTGAGGGTTGCCGGGGGGAGGGGGTTTGGGAGAAGGGGGTGGGATTATGGACATTGGGGAGGGTATGTGATTTGGTGAGTGCTGTGAAGTGTGTAAACCTGGTGATTCACAGACCTGTACCCCTGGGGATAAAATATAAGTTTATCAAAAATAAAAAATTAAAATTAAAAAAAAAAAAAAGAAATAAGCCAGCCACAAAAAGACAAATTCTGTATGATTCCATTTATTTATGTCGAGTAGTCAAATAATTAGAAACAAAAAGCAAAATGGTAGTTGCCAGGGGCTGGCAGGGAAGGAAAATGAGGACTGGTTTAATAGGTTTAGAAGTTGAGGGGCTTCTTTAAAAGATTTACTTATTTGAGAGACAGAGAAGGCATAGGAGAAGGGGCAGGAGGAGAGGGAGAGAGAATCTCCAGCAGACTCCCCATTGAACAGGGAGCCAACTCAGGGCTCAACCCCAGGGAACCCTGAGATCATGACCTTAGCAGAAATCAAGAGTTGGACACTTAACTGACTAAGCCATTCGGTGTCCTTAGAATTTGAGTTTTGCAAGATGAAGAAGTTCTGGAGGTTGGTTGCACAACAATGTGGAGATACTTAACACCACTGACTTATATACTAAAAATGGGTTAAGATGGTAAATTTTATGTTATGTATATTTTACTAGGATAAGAACATTTTAAAAAGGGAACTTTAGTGGTGAAAACATAATTTTCTGACTCACACTTTTGCTGTGAAACAGGACTGTGAAAATATGACATACTCCATATAGTACTCATTGTTACCACAGCCATCTTGAAAAGAAAAAAAAATTTTTTTTTTTAAGTTGTAGGAATAGCTTGTCTCTCTCCCAGCAGCAGAGACCCCTCCTGGGGTATTTTCTTATCTCTAAGTGCTCAAAGGGGAGGTGTGAGTACAAATAAATCACTTTAATAATATTCTGGATCAAACATGACATCATTAGAGGAAACTTCTCTGGTATAAATGATTAAAAAGACCTACAGAGTGCACACAGCACTGAAGTACAAATATATACAAATAATTTTGTGTTTATTGTTAATTTTATTCGACTATATTTCACAGATTGCTTTTCTTAGATTAAAACACAGATAAAGCTCTGAACCTGGATATTGACTCAACTTCAAGATCCAGCAGCAACCTACAAAAAAAGCTCTGTCCTGTAGTTTACCGGCACCTCTCCAGAAGCTCCCAGAATATTTATACCTTGGTGATTCATAGTTCCCAGGCTTAAGGTCTGTGCTGGGTAGTCAGTTTATTCATTAGGCTGTGCCACACTATCCCAGATAAACTCAACCAATTTATTAACAAAATGAAGGAAAATAACCCCTGGAAACTCATCAAACATAATCTTGGGTACTACATGATCATGGAAATTGCTACCCTGATAATCGAAAAATTCATATCTCAAATGAAAATAATAAATTATTTCAACTATAGGAACAAATAGAGAAGTCATATGGGGATGAACATTAGTTGTGTACGCATGGATGCACTGTGCTATTAGTAAACCATAAAAATGCATGATGTTTTTCAAAATATCGCACAGATCATAGATTTTTGTTTAATTTAGTTTACTTACATAGAATATTGAGATGAATATATTTTCAAGAACTTTTAATTTTTTTTAATTCCCAGAAGCCCAAGATATATAATAAAAATAGACAATTACCTTTAATTTCCACATGCTGAACTTTTCAGAGCACTAATAAATCAATTTAATAAACCTTTATTTGCCTGTGTATAAACCACTGGCTGCATAAATAAATAATGTTAAGTTTCTGCCCCTAAGGATTTTGTACTTTATTAGAAAAAGATATATACCAGAATCTGTCAAACTTGGTTGTACATTGAAACTGCGTGGGTGGGAGCTTTAAAGAAAAAAAAAAAATTAAAAGGGAAAAAAAGGTGGATGGCTAGCCCTAAGCCTAGAGGTTTTGATTTAATTTACCTGAGTCTGGGCCTGAAACTGTTGTTGCTATTGTTTTTAATTCCCCAAGAGATGTTAATATGCAGAATAAAATAGGCAGTTCTCAACAAATCTTCATTCAAAATAAAATGCTTCCAGATCCATGTGGTTGATTAAATACACTGAACCTTCCCCTTCCTTTCTACTATTTTTATGAAATGACATAAAATAAATATTTTTAAAAAAATAACAATGATGAAAAGTTTTGTTTCGTTTTGTTTTGTTTTGTTTTGTTTTAAAAAGATGTCATGAGGGGCACCTGGGTGGTCCTCAAGTTTTTATTCATGTTAAGCTTCTACCTTCTGCTCAGGTCATGATCTCAGGACCCTGGAATGGAGCCCCATGCCAGGCCACCCACAACGATGGACTTCCAGTAGAATTTCTAGAAAACAATCATTTTGCTGGAGATAAGAGTGTGGAACACCCTTGGAACAGCCCAAACCAGAGCAGCGAGAACCAGATTCAGAGCAGTTTTTCCCTGGGTTGTCTCAGAAAAGCTCCCAGGCTGCAGTCAAGATAATAGGAATATGATGTAAGGTAAATATAATAGCCTTTTGTTTAATGTACCCAGAAGAACACGGCAGTTGTGCCTCTGCTTCCCTGTGTAGAGAGGAGATGAAGTCTCCCAGGCGAACCACTGGTAACTGCTCTCTGAAGAAGGATTTAGAAGTGCTCCTGAGAGTATTAGCAACTGATCTGCAAGAACTGTTGACTCTGCATGTCCTCGTCTCATGCAAAGGGACAATGTGAACACACATGAAAGAGCTCACCTAGCTTTAGATGAGTAAAAGAAACTAACATATTCCTCATATGAATTAAACCCCTTTTTTTTAATGTTGGCAAATAATGGGAATCTCTGGACTGTCGGCTCACATGCCCTGTGGGGAAGCAAGGCTGTTGGCATGAATAATCTTCACATTGTAAAGACCAAAATTAGTTACTGGAGAGGGGAGAGGCCTAGAGAGGCAAAGGACCTACAAAATCAGGAGAAAGAAAACCCATGACTACTAAGGATTCGTCAATGTGGCTGGCCCTTCCTTCGTAACTACGAATGGACCTCTAACGATCATCATAGAGGGAAAACCAGTAACACAAAAAACACAGAGCAAATGAGTAAGCCAAATACATGATCATAAAGCAGCAAGTTATTTGAGCATTAAGAGAATTTTCAAAAAGTCTATTTGGTATATTTGGGGCTATCTGAAAAGAATAAGGGCAGGTTGCTATGAATAAACATGTGCCATGAAAAAAGAGCATCGACCATATTGAGAGGGCACCAACACCAGGCTACAAGTGGACCAGAGTCCTTGCCTTTATGCTGGGGATGCCACAACATGAGACAGGGAGGAGGAGAAGAGAAAAATGAAAGAATCTTACTGGACATTTTATATATGTAAGTAGGATTTTGATTGAGACCAGAAAGAACTATAATCAAAATAATTGGCTAAAATTTAAAAATATTACTGAGAAGTTTTATACAAAAATTTACCTTCATGGATCTTCAATCAGCAACATCTTCATGCTATAGCAGATCCTAAGGCTTACCTTTAACTCACATTTTGTAAATGTAAAATATTACATCTAACGCTCATCTTTGTGAGAATAAAGATGATTTAGCTAACTATTCCTTTTTTCTTGAGAAACTTTAGTCTTTCTTTCTTTTGTACCACATCTTAGGTTTTCCTTCTGTCTTAGAGCTAGCTACTCTTTCTCATTGTCTTTTCTGATGAAATATTCTGAAGTAGTGCCTTTATAAAAGAAACCCCAGAGAGTCCTAAAATCCAGGGATGTAAAAAGTTAATCAATCAATGGCTAAATTCTCTCAGGTGTCCATCTGGTTTTTTACCTTTATCTTCTTAGAGCTGGAGAAACTTTCCATGAAATTCCTTGTAACTATGAGGAGAATTGTGATTTTATTTCTTGTTGGCCTTTACCAAGAAGTATCTTAGTCAGTTTGGACTGATACAACAAAAATACCATGGTCTGCTTGGATTAAATGACAAACATTTCTTTCTTATAGTTCTAGAGATTAGGTAGTCCAAAATCAAGGTACAGGCACACTCAGTGTCTGGTAACACTTCCTGGTTCATAAATGGTCTTTTTGCTGGCTTCACGTGGTAGAAAACGTGAAGGAACTCTCTGAGGTTTCTTTTTTTAAGGCACTGATCCCATTCATAAGGGCTCCACCCTCATGATCTAATCACCCCCAAATGCCCTACTTCCTAAGCCTATCACATCAGGGGTTATTTCAACATAGGAACTTTCGAGAACATAGAAATTCAGTCTATAGCAACAAATAAATTTTCAAAGGCCAAGTTCATCCCTGGAATGAAGAGAGTCTAGTAACTCAAAGCAGGACCTGGTCTTTGATATCTGTCCCCATTTTCCAAACATGTAACTGGTACCATGACTTAGTGACTTAGTTTCCTCTCTGGCAACATTGACATAAGATGTTCAACTTATACCTTTGAGTTTTGACTGTCTCTTAAAATTTGGCCTGGTAACTTCTCACTGGTCAGTTTTTATAGCATAAATTTTAAGATTTTTTTTTCCAGTGTTTTATTTATTCTCAATGGAATGGTTTTTCTGAGAGATACATGTTACTATAACAGGGAATAGAAATATTGATGAGAACATTGCTTGGCACATACTGGATCCTCAAATAATATTGTTTCATGATAAGGAAAGAAAAGAGGAAAGGAAAGGAAAGGAGAAGATAAAAAGAGAAAAGAAATGAAAAGAGAAAAGAAGAGAAAGAGAAAAGAAAAGAAGAGAAGGAGAGAGGAGGGAGGAAGGAAATGATGCCTTTCTAGGAGGTATGAAAAAATTTGGACTTTAAGTTACAGATGAAGAGAAGTCATATAAATTGGTTTGCTTGTTTGTTTTGTTTTGTTATTAACATAGGGAGTGATACATTTTTGTTATGGAATGAGGAAAATAGATTGCAGCATAGCTAGTGTTAATATAAGAAACCAATAAATAGAACTAGAGCAGTGAATGTATGAAGGATACAAGTAGAAAGAACTCAGAGGTAGTTAACTTACAGAATTGAAGAACTTGAAGACTTATTGATGTAGTACATGAGCAAAAGCATGAGTCAAGACCATCTCCCACATTTTTGCTAAGAGCATCCAGTAGTTGATATTGTCCTCCTCAGAGTTGGGAAACCCTGGAGAGAAATTCAGTCCTCAAAATACCAAGTTTAATTTCTTTGATGAAATTAGTGGAAATCATAGGAAAGTTCTGGAGAGGTGATGAATCTGGCCTAAATTCTGGAGTCCATAAGATTTATTCTGATTTCTATGTCTAAGTATATAGAATCCCTTGGAATTAAAAGCATATAGATAAATAGACAGGAAGCAAAATTATTTCATAAATACTATGTTTGGTGTATGCTTGAAATGAAGAATATATTCATAATCTTTGGGATACCATAGTTTTTCTACCTTTGTCAACTTTCATTTTAGTACAAACCAATATAGGAAGAAAACAAATACTTTCAACTTGTGGCACTAAGGATGTAGTAAAGAAACAAACCAAATGTGAAGTTTAAGTGGATCCTATTTATTTCCTTTAAAACAGAACTGCATTTTTATTTCATACTTTATTCTGATTTTCCACTTAGAATATGGGCATAAATGATGCACTTCCTTACTCTGAGGGGTGGGTGTGTATGTGTGTGTGTGTGTGTGCACACATGCATGTGTGCGTGTGTGTGTGCGCACATGCATGTGTGCGTGTGTGTGCACACATGCATGTGTGGATTAGGAATCTATCGTTATACAAAAGCTAAGTTTCTTGCGTTTGTAGACTATGTTGGTGACACAGTATATTACTTGATGATTCACTTTAAAAAATCTGTTTCTCTTAGTCACACATTTTAACATCATTACCTCCTAATAATGGCTTTTTATTTGAATGTTGGCATAAGTGTGCATAGGACATATGTATGCATTTTTGCGTTATGTATAGACCTTAACTATAAGACAACCCAGTGCCTTCAGCAAGCCTCTAATTTCTTCTGGACCTAAATTTTCTTATTCGTAAATTGAAGGCAATAGATTTAAATAATCTCTGATGTTTATTTTAGGTTTAACATCTATATTTCTAGGATATAATGGCTGTAATTTAAAGCTGTGCCTGGATTTTCATCTTTTCTATGTCTTTTTATTTTTTTCCCCACTCATGCCAGACATTATTTTTATTACCAAAACAAGAAATTTCCCACAAAGTCCTGGGAAAAATAACCTCAAAGACATATATAAGTGCTTCTCTATTGTTACAAAATAAAGCCCAGCTCCTTTCCTTTGCATATGCATTGATGTCAGGTGCTCTGAGCAATAACTCCTCAGCCTTGCACGGTTTCCTTGACAGACAGTTTGTGCTCTAGAAATACTGACCAGCACACTGACACATCCTTCCCTCCCTATGTCTGTGCTACTTGTTGTTTTTCTTTGCCAACCTAACCCCTCTTTACCCTTTCAGAAAGGGGAACATCCTCTCATTCAAGCAACACTTTCCCCAACTCTTAAGCTAGCCTTGGTGCTCCCTCTCTGGGCTTATGCTCTCAGAGCACTTAATTAACAAGCTGAAACCACATCTTTCTGTAACCACCCTCAACACAGGCCTCTAAGCTCCCTGAAGACAGGGATTTGTTCTATTTTTCACTTCCAATCTGTTCTACATCAACATGAGACTTGTTCTATCCATATTTTTGAATTATTTTAATGCTGACTGAAGATTTCTTCCAACTTTAGGAATCTAGCACTTGAAAAAAAATTAAGTAGTCTTTAGTGATATTATATTATAATTAGAATTAATAATTAAAATAATAGTTATAATCTATTAAGTACTTATTTTATTCCAGATGCTGTTCTAAGTACTTTAAACATATGTCCGTTGATACCCTACCTATAAGTAGGGGCTATCATTGTCCCTATTTTACAAATGTGCTTATAGAGGAAGTTAAGTTGAAGTGTAAAATATCAATTCAGTGGTTATTTCACTAGGTGTTTTTCATTTGGGCCTGGCATACGTATTGAGTGGATTAAATTAACTACTAGTCAACAGAAATAATATGATATTGGGCAATATAATAAAGAAGCATCATGCGAGGAGTAGTGAAGGAAATATAGGAGTAAAAAAATAAATCATAACCTTAAGGCATTTGCTGTTTTATAAAGGAAACAAGGTATAAAAATATTCTATTTAATGAATTCCTCTTTTTCATCTCTCAGAGATTTAAGTTATGTCTAATTCATTGTTTCTTTTAGTATATCTTCAAGAATAAACAAATAAACAAAGAGAAAAAAATAAAAGTAAAATTAATCCATATAACAATCCTTGCTTATGAAAAAAATATTTCTGATATCTTTAAAAATGCTGGGAATAATTACTTATTAAGATAGATACTAAATAACAATATTATTTGACTCTCTGACTACTTCATATATACCAAGAATGCTAGGATTAATTATTTTAATAAAATTGAAAGTGGACCTAAGTTGAACTTTTCAAGGACTATCAAAATCACAAGAATTATTGTTAGAACAGTGTGCTTTGAACACACACTTTGATAGTTATTCATAGCACATACCATTCAATTTAATTGATTTGCACTCAACCATCTGCTGTCTAATTGCCTCATAGCCAGTGGGATTTATATAAGTAAATGAATATTAGAGATAGAAAGAATACTAATGTGAAGTTTATGTTTTATTAAAAATGTCTTCTTGTTCATCCACAAAAATTAGATATATTAAAATTTAGATGAATTTTTAAAAAGCCTACTTTTAAGATTTTCATTCATTACCAAGATAGAGTAACATGAATCAGATATATAATCCTGCCCCAACATTAGAAAGTGGGTAAAATAATGAAACAAAGGTTTTGGAGACTTTGGACATCAGACAGTGAAAGAAATAACTGAGAAATAGGAAATCAACAGGGTAACCCTCTGATTGCCCCTGTTTACTGCCTGGAGGAGGCTTCTATGTGATGGCACGAGAGAAGAAAACCAGATGAAGCCCATGACTTGAGGAAATAGAGTGGGGGGAGTGGGCAGGTCCGACTGAAAGAGTTTGTAAGATAGAGTACCAGACAGAAGAGAGTTCACAGGTAGAAAACTCCAGAAATCTGAAAGGGTTTCTCTTAAATCATCAGCTGAATACTAACAAGCAAATGCACATGGGAAAACAACTTGAAACTGGTTAAAGAAATGCCCAGAAAGATTAATGGCAACAATCCTTTGAGTTCATGCAGGGCTGAAAAAAATAAATGCCAATTCTCACCAACCAGAGTGGAAATTCTCATAATTGACAGCATATCAGATAGAGTACTCAGAAAACTTTGCCCCAATTGTAAGATAAAATCAATCACAGGCTAAAATCTGCCCTAGGCCTCCCTAACAGGATTCGAAGACAATAGGCAGACCTCAACTGTAAGAAATAGTAAAGGAATTCCTTCTGGCCAAAGCTAAATAATATCAAGGGAAATGGGGATCTCAGAAAGGGATGATTTGTTCTTCCTTATAGGTCACATTTTTCTGCTTTGCGTGTTTTGGGATTTTACATGTGATAGATACTGTGAACTCTTACAGTGCACTTGATTTTTTTGGGGGGGTTTTCCTATAAATATTCTTAAGCTTTGTTCTGGAATGATTAAATTTGTTGAAAACACTGATTCTTTGAAGTCTTTCCTTAAGCACACACTAACTACCCATAGAAAAAAGGCAATAGTATAAAATTCATCCTAAAAAAAATTTTTCTACCAGTGTTTCAAATCATGGCCAATATGTCTCTGTTGATGGCCTGTGGACCATCAACCATTATGTTACCAAATATCTATTTGAAATTATCTGATGTTATTAAATAGTCATCATGGTTTTGTGAGATCATACCTTCACAGTTCTTGCAAGTTGTCAATTCCGATCTGGTTTTTTTTAGAATTGGAAAGCAAATTTTGTACACTGTGATGGAATCCCTGAACTCATTCATGGATTCTGTTCAGGAGAGGTCCTTGAATAAAGATTGTTAATCATGAATAGTGAAGATAAGATCCAAAAAGTGTATTGAAGCATTCAAAATATTTGTTTTGAGTATGGATACTTTCCAAAGTATAGAAGCACATTAATCAGATCTCATTCACCAGTAAGGGTATGAAATATGATGAAAGAGAAGGTTAATATTTTTCAATCCTTCTGAAACTACCTATGAGATGGCTGGATTATTGGAATATGACTTTGATTAATGTATCCAAGGCTACATTAATTGTTACATTGTTACATTAACTGTTACATTGTTCTGAGTCAAGGATAATTCTTTGTCCAAGGGATAGCTATAATAAGCAATGGGTTTTTAAGGTGTGTCATATTGCTGAGTTTGTCTCTCTAGAGCATGACCTAATATTTTCATACACATAAAAAGAAAAATGTATGAAGTCCTGGAAGAATCAATCTGGATTCTATGTGTGCCATGTTGCTGACTTCACACTCCTAAATAAACGAAATAATTCATATGTGTGTGTGTGTATGTATATAAAAACAAAAGCAGAAGATATTTTAAGAAAAAATCTATATTTTTATGGCTTTTCTCTATTCTGTTCTCCAATTGGTATTGTGGATTTTTGTCATTCGGATTCTTTGATGAGACTTATTTCTTAAATAGCACATGGTATAAGTGACATGTCTAGGTTGTTTATAAATACATCATTTATAGAAATTTAGGGGACTTTTACAAATCCTTCCAACATCCATTTTATCTGGAAGTTCAATATGCAAAGTAGGTCACCACATATAAAGAATATAAGATTTATATCACAGAAAACAAAGGAGTTTCCACTGACAATATTCATGAATGAACAGTTACAGAATGATATTTTAGAAGTAACTAAGAATTATTATAAATTTTCAGTGTTTTCTAAGACAAATAAAGTTCACTTCCCCTTAAGTATTTGCTATTTATTTGGAATCTCAAATTTTATATTTTTAATATCTTCTTTTTCTTCTGGCATAATCAGGTATTTTTATTTTATCTGGAAGTCCATAATTTAGTTTTCAATTCTAGCTGATTTATATTCTAAGTCAGTTTGAAATGTTCAGCCACATTTGGAGATTTTATAAGTTGACAGTTTCTCTTTTCAATTTATATTTTCTGCTTCCCTTCTTTTAGTTCTGTGAACATTTACAAATAAAGGACAAGGATCTCTTTAAAAAGCTCTTGACTACTTCAGGATACTGTTTGAAAATGTCCTAAAGTTTATTTTCTTTTCTTTTTACACATTTGAAAAAAGTTTTCTGAAGTATTTTTGAAAATGGCATTGCACTGAATATTTTCTTTAATTTTTGTATCACAAGACCATCTTTGAATTAGGCACAGCTAGGTTATTGGACTCGTTTCCTGGTCTTTCCCATCCTGCTGCTTATAACTTTTTTTTTTTTTTTTTTTTTTTTTTGGTCAGAGTGCTTGACAATTAAGTGAACTCATTGGTATGGATCTGATTGCCTAGAAAAATAAGAATTTAATAGAATTCTGAATTTGGAAGCAAATTTTTATTAATTTTTCAGCAGTTAACAAAATCCATACTTATATCTCTGAACGTGGCTCTAGCCTGTGCTCTAAAAAAAAACTGTAAAAATAAATAAATAATAAAACTAAATACTTATTTTTTTAAATACCTATAATTTCAGCTTCTTTAATGTAAGAAGGACTGGATTTACCTTTCTGCTTTAAACATACAAAAAAATAAAAAATAAAAACTGAAAACAGACACCAGCTAATGATATCCCTAAAAGAAGACAGTTGAGACCAGCCTTGTAACAGTTCTGCCTTACTCTCTAGACACAATATCTTAAAAGCCAGCAACTACACAGAGGAAAGGAATGTGGATGGTTGGTAGGACAGGTTGAGGTATCTGGTAGTGACGGGGACAGAGTTCTGAAAAAAGGGAACTTTGCATAAAAATAGCTCCAGAAATCTGAACAAAAAATTCTTTTGCATCTTTGCTAAGAACTCAGATACAAAAGCATGGAGCAAAGCTCCAGATACCTGGCCTGATACAGAAGAACCAGGTATCTGGAAGATCAAAATTCTCAGCATGCCAACCAGGTAAGCTCTAGGAAAATACTGCTGAACTCTAACCAGCAGGAGTAGAGTGTCCTTCATGATCCTTTAGCCTATTTAGGAGAGTGAAGTGTTATCAGAAGAGACCATATGTAAGTAATTGGGGGCAAACTGTCAACTGAACAAAGGTTAAAAGAAAAAAATCCATGAATATGGCAAGTCTGGATATAAAAGTAATTATATTTGTAGTTTATGAACCTTACCACAGTGAACACATAGTTCCACATATATTCATAGTTCAATTCTATAATTTAATAATACTATTCCTACACAACTTTTTCAAAAAACAGGGGAGGGGTCCCTGGGGGCTCGTGGCTCAGTTGGTTAAGCATCTGCCTTTGGCTGGGGTCATGATCTCAGGGTCCTGGTATCAAGCCCCATGTCAGGCTCCCTGCTCAGCATGGTGTCTGCTTCTCCCTCTCTCTCTGACTCTTCTCCCCACTTGTTTGTTCACTCTTTCTCTCTCTCAGAAAAAAAAAAAAAAGATGAATATTAAACTGATACCAAAAGCCAAAAAATAAATTTTAAGGACATAAAATTTGGGACTAATATCCTCATGAACATACAAATTTCATAACAAAATACTAGCAAATATGATGCCTCAAATGTAAGTTAGTTTTATAGTAGGAAAACAGTATTGGTTTAATATTTGAATATCAGTCTATATAATTCACCATATTAATAGGCTTTTACAAAACTATAATTATCACAAAAGATGCAGGAAAAGCCTTTGAGAAAGTCAATTATTTATGATTAAAAAATAACAAAACAAAATTCTCAGCAAGTTAATAGAAGGAATTTTCTCAACTTAATAAATGGGTCCTATGAGAAACTTTCAGCTAAAATAAGAGTAAATGCTTTTCTTTTAATATCAGCAAGAAGAAAATTATCATTATTACCCATGGTTTCATCAGTCAAAAACAAAAATATGTAGAGATTAGAAAGAATTAAAACTGTCTTTATTCACATATGACATATGAAGAAGTATATATCTGTATATACACTAAAGAATCTACCAAAAAAAAAAAAAAAACTACCAGAACTTGTGAGTAAGCTAATATAAAAACTACCAGAACTTATGAGTAAGCTAATATAATAAGCTAATATATGCTATACAATACCAGATATACACAAGCAAGAAACAGGAGTGCAAAATAAAACTATGATGAGATACCACCGCAAACCTCCTAGAACAGTTATAATTCAAGACTGACAATCCAATGTTGACAGTTGGTTACTCCCATTGCTTATGAGAATATAAAATGACAACCATTTTAAAAAGCAATTTAGCTCCTTCTTATAAATTTAAAAACATCTGCCATATAGCTTAACAATTTCATTCCTGGATATCTGACCAAGAGAAATGAAAACACCAGCCCACACAGAGACATGTACACACATGTATAGCTAAACTCCTTATTCCCCATAGCCAAAATTTGGGAACAATCCAAACAGCCATCAGTAGGCAAATGAATAAACATGTTGTTATATCTATACCTGAAGTCTAATCAGCAATAAAAAGGAATGAACCACTGATACAACTGCACAACATAGATTGTCTCACAAGCATTATGTTGAGAGGAAGAAGTCAGTCACAGAAGAGTAGATACTCTTGACTCATTTATAATGAAAATCTAGAAAAATAATTACTATCCACAGTAGCAGAAAACAGAACAGTGATGTCTGGGACTGAGGATGGGGAGATAAGATTTACTATGAAGGAATTTTCTGGGTAATGAAAATGCTGTCTTAATAGTGGTGGGAGTTGCCCGACTATATACAGATCTTGCAATTCATCAATATATACACTAACTAGGAATAGATTTTATGTAAATTATTTCTTGAGGGTGTTTACTTGAACAAAAAAACTTAATTCTCAGTTTTATATCTGTTATAAAAAGTTGAGAGTCCCCAAAGTTAGGAATGTGAATGTATATATTTTGATTCTGTATCTCAGTTCACACATCAAGCAGTATATAAAAATATTATGCTAATTTACATTTCAATAATACAATTTAATATAGTGTGATGACATAATATAACTGGGAAACCCCTAAGATTCTTAGGATTAAGAACCTCTGAGTTAGATTCCAGTTCAGCCCTATACTAGATATATGATCTTGACCTTAGTCATTGAGCCTTTCCATGTCTGAGTATTCATTTTTAATAACAGAAAATATAATAAAAATACAGAAGAACACAGAAATATTCAAATAACTTAACAAATTAAAACCCCTTTATCAGAATTTTAAAAGACTGCAAAGATGGACTTACTGCTGTATTATCAATATTACTTATAAAAGTAGACATTGGGGTGCCTGGGTGGCTCAGTGGGTTAAGCCACTGCCTTCGGCTCAGGTCATGATCTCAGGGTCCTGGGATCGAGTCCCGCATCGGGCTCTCTGCTCAGCGGGGAGCCTCTTTCCTCCTCTCTCTCTGCTTGCTTGTAATCTCTCTCTGTCAAATAAATAAATAAAATTAAAAAAAAAAAAAAAAGTAGACATTGGATTTGCTAAACTTGTCTGAGGAGTCCACCACTGTCTGCAACAGGAGTTGATTTATGCTGTAAGATTATCCAAAATTTAGAGAATGTTTAACCTTCATATTAGCTTGTGTGCATTTTGTTGAAAGAGATGAGAGACTACAAAAAAAAATTAAATGATGACAATTTAATCACCACAAAATGTAATAAGCATCATCATCTAATAGAAAGAAAACATATATCTCTCTTTTGATTCTAGATATGGTTTTCTTTTCCTACTAATATATCTTAGTTTGATACTTTTCCTTTGAAGTCAGATAGGTTGATCTTTATTCTAACATCTATTTATGAATAAATTAATTTAAAACTATAAGCTAAGTGCTTCAATGAGGATCCCTTTTCCATTTTCTTTAAAAGTTTTGTTCATGTACCCATAAATATATCTTGATTTTGCTATGTGTTTTTTTTATTTTTTTCCTGTATATAAATGTATTTTGCATTAAAATGATTAGCCAGCCATAGCAAATCTACTGAGAGAACAAAGCAACTATCTAAATAATAAACCATGATTATGAATAATTCCATAACAAAACAATCTACTGTCTTGTTGCTAGATAACCTGGGTCTCTTCTTTAGGAGTATCTAGTAAAGTAAAATGAAATAAAATTAAATTAAATTAAAATAAATAAAATCATTTTTATGGGATGTTAATATGTGAATTGGAGGGAAAAGAGAAACAATTTAATTTTATAGATTCATTCAGTTGTAAAGAAGATGAGACATATTAACACTTCGACAGGCTGAAAAGTCAAGGAGAAAAGAATTATTTAGATAAGCAAAATAGAATGTAAAATCAATAGCAGATAGACCTCTATAAAAAAATTCTAGCAGCTTCCTGACAATGCGATTAGCTAAATAAGAGATTCATATGCATAGAGAAATTCTAAGTGCAGTATTACCAAGGAAATGTAAAACCTAGATGGACAAATAACTAGATGCAGATGGACTGGACAAATTCCATGGTCATTGGCAAGAACTTGGCTCTCTGAAGGCTCTCTGATGGCATCAGCTTTGCAAGGAACTAATGTAAGCCGCAAGCTCTCTTGGTCAACACACCGATCAACATTGGCTCTTGGGATAGATGTTAATATAAATCTATTATTTTCCTTCTAAAAGGGTTTATCTTTCTCCTCTGTTGTGTCTTTCCTAAAGAAGAGCAATTCTTTAATCTCCCTCAGCATAAATGAATGTTGAATTTTCTGGTTAACATTGCAAAATAACTATTTTTTTCATGGCTAAATGAGTTTCTTGGTTTCAAGTTGTTCTCATTTATTTGAATCCAAAAATAGTTTAAAAGATGGACTGTGACTATACACAAATCCAATTAAAGAGCAATCACTTTTCAGCCAGTT
This sequence comes from Mustela nigripes, assembly GCF_022355385.1. Classification (NCBI taxonomy): domain Eukaryota; kingdom Metazoa; phylum Chordata; class Mammalia; order Carnivora; family Mustelidae; genus Mustela; species Mustela nigripes. Next base: position 55,810,958 of record NC_081561.1, read on the forward strand.
TTCCAAGACTGATTTCCTATTAAAATACCTTGACCATACTTTACTCATAACACAATAAAGTTATCATTTTAAATTATAGTGGATGATACTGAACCACTCCAAGCCAAGATACCTAATATTTCCTAATTATATGGCTGCAAGTTGCCACCTATAGGAGAGAGATAAGGTTATTTTAACCTATCTAAATTGAAAGTCCATGATCTTTCATTTTCTTCTTATATCTCTCCTCTTTTTATCTATTCAAAATATATAGGTGTGGCATTGTTTTAAGGCAAGCTTTGGACTTGTGAAATTACATACTTCAACATTTCATAGAAAGACTTTACAACCAACGTTATAAGATTTTATAAGAGAATATTCAAATTACACATAGTAAACCAATATTTAAAAATATGCAAGTATAATTTGTGATTGCCAAAAGGCACAGATGGTAAATTTGTTGTTTTATTAAATTTTAGAAAAAATTAGAGAGCAGTAGAAGTTAAGCCTTTCGATGTAAGACACTACAAGAAAGGCAAAACTTCATAGTTTTATTCTACAAAGAGGTTTAAGTATCTATTGTATGTCAAGGTATGGGCTATCTACATATGCAAAAATAAATAGCCTCGTAACCTGTAGTGTCCAGTTTAAGGGTTGAAACATATCTACCAATTGAAAACAACAGTGTTATTTAAACTGAAAAGGAAGAGAGGAGTAGTTGGAGCAAACGTGGGGAGGAGACTGCCATTCGTTGAATATCTTCTGTGTGCTTGATGCATCATTTTACAAATCATGTATTACAATACTCCAAAGTGTTGTTATTCATATTTTAAAGATGAAGGCATGATTTTTTAAAGTAACTTTAAGTAATTTTCTCAAGATAAATGGGAAGGTTAAGATTTTAATTCAAACCTGCTAGCTCCAAACCCCTTCTTCCCAAAGATAGAAATTTTTAGGGGATTGCCGCCACCCTGAATAAATTCTGCACAGCATATAAGTTTGCACTAATTTCTTGTTGGCAATTATCTAAAATCATGAAATGCTATAATGAAGCTCTAACTTCCCTGAACATGTTTATTATCTCTCTATATATAAATCTGCAAAGTTCCTTTACAAATGAGATACAGGAAAAGAGGAATTAACTTTATTAAAATACTTGCACCAAACTTTTGGTGCTGACTTCCCTGTTAGAAATTTCAAGCAGAGGTGATCTAGGGGAGAGGAACATGAAGCTTTGAATAAGGATAGACTGAGGTGACTCTTGTGCTCTAAAATCTAAGACTGAAATTTGGATATTGTTCCAGTTATCTATTGCTACATGACAAACTACTCCAAAACTTAGATACTTAAAATACCTATTTTATTTTTCTAAAGATTCTGAAGGTTATAAAATTGGGCTTTACCTAAATAGTTTACCTCTTGCCAGCTTGGTATCAAGTGCAGAGACTAGATTAGGGGTTCCACATATAGTGGTCTCTTCACTCACATATTTGTTATCTCTTGTTCCTTGGTTTCCTTATCTCTCTCTCTCTCTTTTTTTTGTTAACTCTCTGTATATAGTATCTCAGCATACCTAGACTTTCAATGTCACTTGGAGATCTCACAAAATAGACTCTTAAACATCATTAATTACTATTACTCCCAGAGTAAGCATTCCAAGAGCAAATAGTACAAGGGGACCCCAGGTAATTTGCAAGGATTTTTATGACCTAATCATAGGATGTCATTTTCTCATATCCTATTGACCACTTAAGTCACTCTGCCAGTGTCTAGTGCAGACTCTAGGGAAACTTCTTCATGGGATTATGTGTATCCAGAAAAGGAGGGAATTGGTGGTGACCATCTTGATGACAGGCTTCCACAAGTATAGAGAAGTCCTAATATAAATAATTATTAAAGCTCATTAATCAACCATCATTTGATTTACCCAAATTTTAAAAAAATATTTTCATCACAAGTATATAAAACAAATAAGTGGGAAGTACCATCAACTCCCTAAGTTTACTAGAAATGATATAAGCCAATATCAGCAAAAATTTCTACATGCAGGTAGACAGATTCCCCTTTGGCTAAAAGATATAGAAAAGAAGTTTGGAAATATAGAGTGGTTTGGATATAAAATATATACAAGTATAAAATATGATACTAGATGCTTTGTCCAAACTTTGAATCTATAGTTTAACCAGAGAGAAACTAGATGTGATTTTCATAATACTCACTGGCTGGAAGAGCTTATGAACATCTAGGATGCAGTTGGAATTAAATCTAATAATCAATAAAATAGGCTACTACCCTCAAAGACTTACAAACACAATCTGACAACAATTCACTTGAGTCATTTTGCAATACACAACAAAAATCCACTCAAGGCCAACCCCTGGCTCCATTCCCACCAAAGCAAGCTGATACATACCAGATCAGATAATTGTGGGGCAAATTTAAAAATGATGACTGTCCACCCAGAACTAAAGGAATTATACACACATACAAACACACATCATATCTTTGTTCTAACAAATATCTCAGCATCCAGAAGATGTTTGTTCATACAAAATGGAAATGGGATATTGCAAAGAAAAGTTGCAATAGTAAAGTTAAACAGACAAGAGAGCCCCTTTTTAAGACTATTTGCAGTAAGGAAGAGAGATAAATGAAAAGTGAGAGTGTTTTTAAGCATTGGGGTGACCTAGTAGAAAAGTACTAAGGGATGTTAGTGGGGAGGTTTGTCAACATGATTAGGTCATCTGTGTTTGCTAATTGTTACTTATGGAAGTTGGGCTAATTGTTACTTATGGAAGTTACAAAGACTGGGATATGGGAGCAATATCTTTCTTGATGATTACATTGCAAAAGGATGCCTCCCAAATCCTTAAGAAAGACATTCCAGGATTGCAAAGGAAGAAAGAGCCTGGAAGATTTATATCTCAAAGGAGTATAGTATTCTGAAGTAAGTATTCTGAAGTAAATATTCTAAGAAAAGGAAGGTCAAACCCACAAGTAAATAGTCAATTAATCTTCAGCATAGTAGGAAAGATTATGCAATGGGAAAAAGATGAGTCTCTTCAACAACTGGTACTAAGAAAAACTGGAAAACAATATGCAAAAGAATAAAACTTTACCACTTTCGTGCACCACACAAAAAAATATATTCAAAATGGATTAAAGTCCTAACCATGAGACCTGAAACCATAAAAATCCTAGAGGAGAACACAGGCATCTTTGATATCTTAAAGCAACTTCCTTCTGGATATGCCTTCTGAGGCCAGGGAAACAAAAGCAAAAATAAACTATTGGGACTTCACCAAAATGAAAAGCTTCTGCACAGTGAAGAAAACAATCAACAAAATTAAAAGGCAACCTACCGAATGGGAGGAGATATTTGCAAAAGTCATATCTGAAAAAGGGTTAGTATCTAAAAATATAAAGAACTAATAAAACTCAACACCCAAAAAATAAATAACCCAATTAAAAAAATGGGCAGAAGACATGACTAGACATTTTTCCAAAGAAGATACACAAATGAGCAATACACACATGTAAAGATGCTCAACATCATTTATCATCAGGGCAATACAAATCAAAACTACAATGAGATATAAACTCACACCTGTCAGAAAGGCTAAAATCAGCAACACAAGAAACAACAGATGTTGGTAAGGATGCAGAGAAAGGGAAACCCTCCTACACGGTTGGTAAGAAAGCAAACTGGTGCAGCCACTGTGAAAGAGTATGGCATTTCCTCAAAAAGTTAAAAATAGAATGACTATGACCCAGCAATTCCACTACTAGTATGTACCCAAAGAATACAAAAATACTAAAAAGAAAAGAAAAAAAAAAGAAAGAAAGAAAGAGGGAGGAACATAAAAATCCTAACTCCAAACTGACACATGCACCCTGGTGTTTATAGAAGACTTATCAACAAGAGCCAAACACGGGGAGAGACCCCCTGTCCATCAACTGATGAATGGATAAAGAAGATGTGGTGTATATGTACAAGGGAATGTTATTCAGTCATAAAAAAGAATGAAATCTTGCCATTAGCAACAAAACAGATGGAGTTAGAGAATATTATGCTAAGCAAAACAAGTCGGTCAGAGAAAGACAAATACCATAAGATTTCAGTCATATGTGGAATTTAAGAAACAAAACAAATGAGCAAAAGAAAAAAGACTGAGAGAGGCAAACAAACACAGACTCTTAACTACATAGAACAAACTGATGGTTGTCAGAGGGGAGGTGGGGGGTGATGGGTGAAGCAGGTGATGGGGAGTAAGGAGGGCACTTGCCTTGATGAGGACCAAGGCATGTATGAAGTGCTGAATCACTATATTGTACATCTGAAACTAATATTACACTGTATGTTAACTAACTGGAATTTAAATATAAACTTTAAAAAAAAAAAAAGCAGGTCAGTGGCCTATAGTCAAGAAGAAATGTATCTGAAGTTAGGAAACCTGAAGGGCACATTAAGGCCATCTTGGAGATTATATATATAGTCTTGGATATTTTATCTAGACAGCCATACCTAGGAAAAGATTCTAAGTAAATGACTCATATAAAGTGTACAAGCTAAGAGATGAAGACTGTGCCCCAGACAGGACTTTAAATTGCCTAATGAACTGGGACACACCCCTGAGTTTCAATTCCTCCCTGCAGACAAGTTGGAACAAAAAGTAACTGTTATGATTAGGTCCTGCATGGAAGAATACCCAATCTGTACCCAGCTTTACCCAAGCTTAAAAGAAAGCCTCAAAGCATTAATTTTGCAACATGTGGAGAATACTGGATTCAGTACTCCTATATGCTTTGTTGAAACTAATTTACAACCTTCAAATTACATCTTATATAGGCCATGCCCCTTCAGGCGTTTCGGTCTTACCGAAGATTCGGTAAAATAGAATCCCCTCATAGAGGAGTTGTCAGGCTCACAAGCCTCTGAAAATTTGCCTTAGGGAATCACACCGCGGTTGTGAAAAATGCTGTCTGTGTTTTACCATTTCTGAATTCCTTCCCTTGTAAATCACACAGAGCACGGCTGGCATTTTCTAGGGAGAAGAAATGGGCTGCTAAGCCTCCAGTGTAATATATAGGAAAAAACAGAATTCAAAAATCCAGGCACTTGCCATCTAAAATTCTCCTTAAAACTATGTCCAAAAAGTAAGCAAACTTGTAAAAGCTATATATAGTATGTCTCAATCATAAGACAGTATTTTGAGTATTTAAGGAAATTTCTGAACTCCTTACCCTGAATCCTTCCTGATATTTAACTTCTTACAATTATAAATTCACAGATTTTACTTAAGGCTCTGATCTCAGTAAAAATTTGAATAACCTAGAGAAAAGTTAGAATTTACAATTATGATATACTGACCCTTCAGTATACTGGAGACACAGACTATGAATAATAACTTTTGAAGTCTCTTCAGTAAATTGTGCTAGGTTAAATTCAATATTGTAGATTGCAAAAACCACTACAAATTCTTTCCCTCCACCAAGAAGTGGAGTCCGTCCCCCCCATCTGGTTTTGCCTTATTTGGCCTGTGGGACAGAAGGAAATAGAATACAACACAGATCTCAAAGTGTTCGGTGCCTTGGAACTTGCCCTCTTTTGCTGTTCTTGGGAGCTCTGTGACCACCATGATGCGAATAAGCCTAGACAAGCCTGTGGGATAATGAAAAACAGGTGACCCAGCCAGTTAACCACCATAACTCAATCAAACACGTGTTATGGGGGGAGTGGGGGAGAAGAGTCAATATGTCTAGTGGTGGTTCCCCTCATGAAAGACAAGTAAGATTCTGAAAGAGAATTGAACTTTATTTCATAGCTGGTATTGATGAATTCAGGGAAAATTTCTCTTTTTTTTATGGTAACCATACATTTTAGTCATGCTTTCAGAAAAAAAAAAAAAATGTGCTTAATTCTTTGCTGAGTGAATAGAGATTTAAGTAGTCTTAAATGTGCTACCTACTCACATTTTTTTTTATTTTAAAATTTGCATATTCTTTCTCCCTTCCCACTCTCCTCAATGTTCCTGACTTTCTACTTTATCTTCTCACTCTAGGAGACTGGTATTCCACCCATACACAAATTTATTTTTCTTTGGGGTCTCTTTAATACTATGTATACCAGGCCTAAAGAATGTCTCCTTCCTTGCTACTAATCAATTGATTAGAACAATCATAAAATATCAATCAGAAGAAATTTCAATATATTTTGGTTTTTTGAGTGCTTGGAGAGGGGATAAATCACTTGACATCAAACATTATTAGACATTACAATGAACTCGATGGGAATCCGTTAGTCATCCACTGAACTGAGCCATCTTCTGGGTTTTCCTAGACTACAGAAATTTGACCTGGGGCTACATATAGGTATGTATGTAGCTTTTCCTCATGTTGCAACCAATTGGGAAGTCCTCATTAAAAGACATTGCATCTTTAAAAGACAAAAATTAAAAGACAAAATTTTAAGAGGCATGTAAAAGTTTTAGCAATTTTAACACAACAGTATTAAGTTTAGACATTTGTAGGCAAATAAAAACAGAGAAGGAAATCATAAGGAAAGTTGATTATGAGCATGATCTGCAGAATTACAAAAAGCAGGGGATGGAAATTTCTTGAAACTCTTACAGTTTTGTTTTTTTTTTTTTACAAATAGTCTGTAAATATTGCTATCAAAGAAGTAGTCTCCTAAGAGGCAATTCTGAAATTTATCATATAGAAGAGTCTACCTTAAATAACTAATATTTTAGTTTTATTCTTATTGCCAAGACATTGTGCTAAGTATTGTGGAAAATGGAAAAAAAAAAAAAAACTAACTTCGGCGATAAGTCTGAATGCTGTAATCTAAAAAGGAAATAGACAAACTTCAAAATTCAAAGACAAAATTTTAAGAGGCATGTAAAAGTTTTAGCAATTAAAAGCATTAAAAGGATTCATATCTGTGTTTTCTGAGAATCAGTTTAAGGAACTAAATGTGAACCTGGGGAGAAATTAACCCAGTGTTGGTGGAGAAAGTTAGCTTTCTGAATATATTTTAGAGATTTTCTTGGAGACAAAATCTGTGTTATTCTAGGAGCATCTTACAGGATGACATTGACATTGAGGACTCAATAAATAGTTCAATGCCATATTAAGAAAAACTTCCTTACAGAGTTCTCTAAATCAACAAACAATAAGTTCCTCACTAGCAAAACTATGTATGAGCTTGAAAGCATTTGACAAGGTTGATTTTAAGTCTTTACAAAACTAAGAGTGTCTAGTAAATGAATCAACTTCAGTAGATATATTTTATTCCTGAAGTCAACAAGTTAGTTAAGTAGAACAAATTACTAAAGGAAAAACAACTAAAGAAAACTGTATCCCTCAATCTGGTCATGGAAAGAAGCCCATCAACCAAGAGACGCTATGGGGAGGAAAGTTCTCACAAAGGTGGAAATGCTGCTACAGGAAGTTATGCCTTCTGCGGCAGCCTCTGCAAACCACTATGACAAACATAGGTTTGTGAAGACTCTTGGGTTGTGAAACAATGTGAACACTGAAGCAGTAAGCTTTGACCTGGTGGGTAAGGTGGGAAAATGCAAACAGCAAAAGTTGGAGTAGCACAGCAAGAATTATTGGAGGAAGCAGGACAATGAGTCCTTAAGGGGTGGGTAAAATCAGGTCAAGGGAAAGCATTTTAGATAAAAATTTACTTCCAAAAGGACTCCTCCTTTGAACGAATTTTCCTCATTTTGCTTTAATACTAAAAGTATGTCTCTGTTTCTTGATGTTTCAATATTGTCATCATGGCACACAGCCAGAGATATCACACTGTTGATGAAATATGCTGAGCCAGAATTCAGATACACACAGTCCACTGAGGCCACATTAGGAAAAACCCTTGCCCAGCAAGGACAGTGTAATTATCCAGGTTGGGTGAACCACTTAGATAAAGGCAGCAATACCTCATCTATTTAAGGAGATCACCTCATCTTTCCAATGTGGTGTAATCTCATATTCCTTCTTCACTGTTTTGAGAATATAATAAGGCACAGTGAGTAGAAACAAAAAGAAAACAACAGAGTACTGAGTAGATACACACACTGATGGCAGAACTTCTGAAATATAAACTCAGGAGATGAAAAGATGGGAATAAAACAAGATTCATCTGTTCCACTTAGCACCGGTGAATATTTCTGGGGGAATCTAGAAGTTCAGATGGAACAAAAATTTAATCACACTGCAGTCCATGAACATTATGCAGTCAGTTCTGTTATAAAACTTGGGACACAAATCTGATTTTTGTCCAACGTGACTGATACATTGATATATTAAATTTAAGGACAGAGCAGATTTGCATTGACTGGTATGTAATTCTATCCGTAGAAACCACCAGATGGATGCAGACAACGGCACCCAGCTGAACGAGTTTCAAGAGTACACAAAACCTACCCACCTCAAACCTCTACCAGCTACCTCAGCTCATTGCCTGGCTGGCATGTTGAGAGCCACATCCGTGCCCATGTGGTATTAACACTGTTCCCTCTGATTTCAGGGAACCTTCCTTCCACCACTTGACAGTAGCAAAAGCTGCAACCTTTCTGATGCCCACTTCCACCAGATAATTTAAAATTTTTGTTCCAGGAAAACTGTCACCTTTTGTACTATTTACAGATTTCTTAACCATTTAACGTCTGTAAAACTGTGCTACTATTTTAATTAGTTTCTTTTCTGTCTAATGTGTCACTGACTAAAGTATTGAGTGTAATGAGTCAGTCTCATTTTTCTCATAAGTCCTATGGCTTTTATTGCATTAGTTTGTATAACATGATGATTTTTAGCAATATATATATCACCTTAGGGTAGAACTGACTGTACCGGGGGAATTCTTTGTCCCCTGTGACAGTGATATTACACAGATGACCAACAACCAAGGGTCTCAGAAGATGCTGGTCCAAGCTCCCTGCAGATATCTAATTACCACCTTGTAGTGGACAAAAAAAAAAAAAAAAAAAAAAAAAAAGAAAGAAAACAAAAGGCATCACATCCAAGAAAAGAGAAAAAGAGAAGAGGGAGGAGCGATGAAAAAGAGGATGGAAGGGAAGGAGGAAGGAAGGAGGAAGGAAGGACAAGTACTTTGATCATAATTGCCCTATGGCAATTCACTTAATGCTGTCAGGTAACCATCCTCTTTGGATGTGTTTATTATCTTCCCCTTCTCCACTTTCACCATGCCCCTTCTAAACCACATTCTCTTTCAGAGATAAATGTGCGACTTGACCTCATTTCTTCTCTCCTGGACACCTTAGCCTGACCCTGGAAGAGCAACTCAAGATTTCTCTTGAATGCTCAGAAATAGTACCTGAAAAGCAACTTAGAGTTCCAACCTTTCCTTATATCTGGACTTGAGAAAAACTGTGAGATTAAACCAAATATTAACTGTAGTTGAGCTTCCAGATTCACTCAGGGAATCTCAGCCCCCCCGTTAATTATCCAGATACAGCTGAGCCTCGTTTGTTGGAGGTTCCATATTCGCAAATTCACCAGGTATCTAAAATGTATCCCCAAATCAATACTAGAAGTGATTTTAGAGTCATTCACAGACACTCATGGAGCTGGAAAGATTCTCCGTCACCCGAGAGGTATGTCCCCTGCTGAATTCCAACAGGGTGGTGCTCTGTCTTATTTTAGCTTTCATACTGTAACCAGATGTCTGTTTTACATGATGTCTGTTTTGTGGTCTACTTAGTGTCACATTTTTTTACATTTTTGTACTTTTCATCTGGCAGTTTAAAATGTCCCCAAAGTATAGGGCTGTCTAGTGTTTCTAATCTCAAGAAGGCTAGGATGTACCCTACCGCCTAATGTACATTATATAAGCTTCAGCTAATGTGTATTAGATGGACTGTAGTTAGGCATGGTACTATAGGCTGTGTGTTCAATGTTAATGAATCAGTACCAATTAAATAAGTCTTTAAACAGAAACACATATAAAACAAAGTTATGCATTGATTGGTTAACAAAAATGTGTCAATAAGCTCACAGATACCTAACCCTTTATTTGTTCTAGGAGCAATGGGTTAGTACTCCCTAATTCATTATTCACAGCAACTCTACAGAGTTAACTACCTGAAATAAGGAGAATTGATGGTACTATAAATACATTGTTGCAGTTGCATTTTATGTATCAATATTTCTGCATTTCCTTGCCTTTTCTAGAGATTAGGCACAGACTCTGCATTGAAACAGGCAGGACTTACTAACCTAGATACTGCAAAAATAAGAAGACTGTTGGGGGTTTTTATCAACATTATTAATAATGTTGATAAAAACTGACAACAGAATGGAAGCATATTCAGTGACGGAGATATAAAGGGGTACCTGCATTGACTCTTCTGCTTTAAGACCTGGGATTTGACCTACCTGCCCAGATTTTTTTTTCTCATAATAGTAGAGAGATAGGTAGAAATTGTGAAGTTTTGATTCCCTGAATTTCATGATAAATATAGTTTATTTGGAATGCAAATTAAAAAGGAATATGATAAAAGGGGATATTTTTATGAGAAAAAAATGTAAACTTCATAACGGAAGACGTAATGCTCATCTTGCCATATAAATACATTAAAAGAGTGTGACAGGTTAAGTAATTGGGAGACAAATTATTGGTTGCTTCTTCCATATTCCTACTTTTCCCTAAGTTCCTTCTTCATTTTGGAGGAGATAGCAAGGTAGTCAAGATTCCTTACCAACTAGAAACACTGTGTTTCAAGATCACACAAATTGCTACTAAATCTGTACTATGGACATTCCTACCAATACATATCACAGAAGAAACGCAATTACAAGTAAGTTTCTGTATAGTAACATGTTTACAGTTCAACAGCATGATCACATACCTTAAACAACCAATTGTGTTTTCAGTGGTTTACCTTGTTACCTCATCACATGTGCACACAAACACATATTCCATGATTATATCCATTATATTAGACTTTAACTGTAAAAACTGAAATAATCAGAATAGATCTGAATTGTTATCCATATTTTACTGATAAGAAAATTAACCTTTCAGGGGCACCTGTGTGGCTCAGTGGGTTAAGCATCCAGTTTTATTTCGGCTCAGGTCATGATCTCAGGGTAGTGAGATCAAGCTCCACGTCAGGCTCTGTGCTGGGTGTGGAGCCTCCTCACAATCCTCTCTCTCCCCCTCCCTGCCCCCCCCCCCCCCGCAAAAAAAAAAATTAAAAAAGGAAAGGAAAATTAGAAAATTAATGTTTCAATTATTGAGTCACCTGCCAAATACTATGAGATTAGGTCACAATTGAACCTAATCTCAAATTGGGTTCAAATATCTATTTCATCTCCAATGTGCAATATCTGTAAATGAATGTTAATTACTATAAATTAATTGAAAGTAATAATAATGACACACAACATTTTTCATGCATTATAAATTAGAAAATCTTCCCAAAACCTCAGTGACATGCTACAGTTTGCATTTCCGAAGTATTTTGTTTGTTAGGAAGTGATTTTCAAAGGGCATTTGAAATACCTTTCCACATAAAACAAGGAATTACATAATTAAATTACTTCCTAAAACCCATTTAACCCATGGAATTATTGTGTAAGTATTTGGTATTTGTATTTGTTTATTTTTAAAGAGTTAGGAAAATTAAACTTTGTTTTAATAGAATAATATTTTCAAAAACGAGAATTTCTGGAAGAAAATTGATTTCTGTTTACAACATTTAGAAATGTTTGCTTGTCCTGATAATCTTAGCCAAAATCTCTAATGAGTTAGTTTATGAAGTGGCTGCTCTGTAACAAAGCAAAGAAATGATATGTTGGCCTATCAAGTGTTCACTCAACTCTTCTTTAAGAGTTGTTGCGTAGGGGGCACCTGGGTGACTCAGTAGGTTAAGCATCTGCCTTGGGCTCAAGTCAAGTCCCTCACTGGACTCCCTACTTCTCCCTCTCCTGCTTCCCCTGCTTGTGATATCTCTCTCTCCGTCAAATAAAATCTCACCAAAAAAAAAAAAAAAAAAAAAAAAAGTGGTTCTCTGGTTTTAAAGAAATACAGATAAATAGAATGCTGACTCTGCAATGAGCTAACATACAGGAAATTTATAAGAGAATCCTGAAATACATTAGAAATTGCTTTATTTTTTAAATTCTTGTTTTAATGAAATTGCAATTCCATCTCTGCCAATACCTGGACAGGACAGAAGACAGTAAGAACTAAGTTACTATGGTGCTAAAATGTAGAGTGTATGTGGTACCTCCATACCAATAACATTTTCAATTTTCTTGATTTTATCATCATTCCAGATGTTTATTTGTTCTTTTATAATAGACTAGAAATGGATAATGAAAACAACTGATAATGAGTACGAGAAAATTTGAGGTATTAAGCCTAAAAATAGACTAACTCATAGGGTTGCTACAAGGTTTACATGAATTAATTATAAACTATTAGAAGGGCTTTTGGAACATAGGAATCACTGTATACATATTTAATGGATTAATTAATATGTTATTATATATACTCATAATATGTATCTAAATATTTAAAAGCATTAACAGTATTATGAGAAATATATATGAACAAATAAGTATAAGTTTCATATTGCTTATTAAAAATTTATCTAGCTGAAAAAAATAAGCCAATCACATAATATTTGAATAACACAGTTAATAAGTTTTATCAAATTTATACGCAGAGAAATATTGACCTCCCTCTAAAGAAACTTCTTATTGTCTCTAAGTACCCAGGAACTATATAAAAAATTAACCATTTTGTAGACCACAAGCCAAATCTTCAGGAATTTCAAAGAAAATAGTATATTACCTATGTTCTCAATGAATGTTGAAACCAGTAACAAAATTTAGAAAAAAATCAACTAATGTTTTACTTAGCTCCTCTTCCTCTAAACCCCTATGTGGGTCTGGGGGTGGGAGGCCAGGGCTTTCTTAGGTTTTCCAGGGAAGGCCTGGTCCTGGGGCAGTCAGAATACTCTCCTCCTTACCCCTGGGGGCACAGACCCAGGGACTGGCTCTGCCCTAGCACCGCCCCTCAAACTCACTAGCACCGCCCCTTTGACTCCCTAGCACCACCCCTCTGACTCCCCAGTAGTGTTCTCTGAGACTCCTGGGTACTCAAGATCCCAGCCGGTGCAGTGCCTTACACTTGTCTTACAAATTGATGTTTGTTCCATCCAGCGAGACAATAAGCATTTTCACGGGTATACTGGCCATTTACACTTTGTATTTTATTATGGGCAATGGTTTTGGCCATATGCTATGCTAATTACTCTTACTGGCTGCAAAAAAAAAATACCTTTATATTTTCATAATACTTCTTAATAAAATGTATCTATATGCCTCAAAAAATACTTACATGCCTTTTAATTTTATATTTGGTTATAAAATTTTTAATTTTATTTTTATTCTTATTTTAATTTTATTTATTTAATTTTTTTATTTTTATTTTATTATTAACTTTTATTTTATTTTCTTTATTTTTATCTTCCTCTTCTCAGATTTAATTTTATAGAGAGTAAGAATGATGGAGGTCTCAAAAGTTGAGCTGAGCTGAGAGCTGAATCATGAGGTATGAGAGAAGTCAATTAAGACAACAAGCCTAACCAAGAGTGATAGTCAAGTCTGTGATCACTTACTGTGATAGTGTAACCAAGAAGTCATATAACAGAAAGTGCTGGTTCCCTCCTATTCCACTTCTCCCTACAGAAAACGAAGGCCTCTGCCAGAGGACCGCATAGAGAGGCCTCCAAATGGAAATACTGGGCTGTGAAAGATACTACACCGGAAAGCGCAGCCAGCAGGGGGGCCTCTGAGTCCTTGCTGCCCCTCCTTCAGAGACTGCAGTGCAGAGGACCGCTGGGTCCCCCTGCAAGCCTGCCAGGTAGAGCCTTTGTAATTCCCTGCGGTCTGGCCTGCAAGAACACAGGCATGTCTCTGGCTAGGAGCTGAATTCCTTAGAATCTAACTTATTTTCCCAAATAATTAACCAATTATCTCTGAAATTTTTATTTACTAGTATAGTCCTTAATTATCTTTTCAATGTCATGTCTATTTTTATGCTAAATATTTACTTAGCTCTGTACTTGGTATTTTTTCCAATATCCTATTTTATTTCCCAACAGTGCCATGTGCTTTAATTACCATAGACTATGTCATTTTATGGTTGAATGCTGCAATTTCCCTTTCAGTTTTTTCTTTATAAAACTTTCCAGTGTTTTTCTCCATTTATTCTTTTTTTTTTTTTTTAAGATTTTATTTGTTTATTTAGAAAGAAAGAAAGTATGAGCTGTGGTGGGGAAGTAGCAGAGGGGCAGGGGGAGAAGGAGAGAAAGAATCCCAAGCAGATTCTGAGCTGAGCCTGGAGCCCAATGCAGGGCTTGATCCCATAACTCTGAGATCATGACCTGAGCTGAAATCAAGAGTTGGACACAACTGACTGAGCCACCCAAGGGCCCCTTCTTTGTTTATTCTTACAATTAAACTTCAATTTCATAATGCTAACTAAAGGCTATATTTGGCATTGGTCTGGATCACATTAAAAGAAAATTCATTTAGAAAGAATAGTTCTTTACACAGTTTAGTCTTCATTTCCAGTAGATGGTATCTATCTTCATTTACTTAACGTGTTTTATTTCTATTGGTAAGTTTTCAAATCCCCATCATGCACAACCTGCATACTTACTATTATTCCTTCCTAAGTGGTTTTTTACAAATATTTTATTTATTTATTTATTTATTTGAGAGGGGTCGAGGAAGAGAGGGGGAGAGAGAGAGAGAGAGAGAGAGAGAGAGATCAGGAGCAGAGGGAAAGGCAGAGGGAGAAGCATACTCTCCACTGAGCAGGAAGCCCAATGCAGGGCTCCATCCAGGACCCTGGGATCAGGACCTGAGCAGAAGGCAGACACTTAACTGACTAAGTCACCCAAGGACCCCTCAAAAGTGTTTTTAAATGTGTTGAAACTGGAAAATGTATCATTTTTTCCATTCTATCCCTTTGAATTTTTTTTCTTGTTATTCTAAATTTGCATATTACTGCCTGTCATGCTTTGTGCACTCTTTCAAGATACCTCGACATTTTCTTGTCTTTGCTCTAATTCACTACTTTATTGGTTGCAGAAAACTGATAAGAACGCAAATACATACACACACAAGACTTGTGACAGATAGAATGCAATTGATATTGCCCTGGAGGCAGTCTAGTTTTCTACTCCTTCATAAATTTACTTCAGCATCCTTATTACTTATAATGTGTATTTCTTTGACTGCTCCATTAGTTAAATTAATTAGCTAAATAAATTAGTTAAATAAAATATTTGACATGTGTTTATTGTATATTCATATTTCTACTTTAAAAATTTCTTAACAAAAGTAGGGGCACCTGAGTGGCTCAGTGGATTAAAGCCTCTGCCTTCGGCTCAGGTCATGATCCCAGGGTCCTGGGATCGAGCTCCACATCGGGCTCTCTGTTCAGCAGGGAGCCTGTTTCCCCCTCTCTCTCTGCCTGCCTCTCTGCCTACTTGTGATCTCTGTCTGTCAAATAAATAAAATCTTTAAAAAAAATTTCTTAACAAAAGTAAAATATACTAATTTAATTAAATACTATTAAAGGCTAACAAAAATAACAAAAACCTCAACCACCTCTCCTTGTACACAGTTTCATTCCCTGAAAAACCAACAAACCTTTATTGTAAAACTAAACATAGCCTTAACATATGATCTAGCAGTTATACTCCTTGGTATTTACCCAAAGGAAGCAAAATCTTATGTCCACACAAAAACCTGCACACGGGTATTTATAGCAGCTTTATTCATAATTGTCAAAACTAGGAAGCAACCAAAATATCCTTCAGTAGGTGAATGGATAAATCAATGCTGGTACATCCAGATAATGGAATATTATTTCATGATGAAAAGAAATGAACTATCAAACTATAAAAACACATAGAGGAAACTTATATGCATATAACTAAATGAAGAAACCAATCTGAATATGCTATATACTATACAATGCCAAGTATGTAACATTCTGGAAAAGGCAAAACTTTATATAAAGACAGCATAAAAGACAAGTGATTGGCAGGGGCTGGAAGAGAGAGAAGAATGGGTGGAGCACAGGGTTTTTAGGGTAGTGAAAATAATCCATATGATATTGTAACAGTAGGCACATATCAGTATCACATTGGGTATAGTAACTTAGTAGGCAACTGAGATCCTAGAGTCCTAGTGATATAAAATTACATGAAGGAAACCTAAGGAACATACGTAACACATTCAAAAATTAAAAAGAAAAAAAAAGAGTAACACCAATACAAGGCAGCATTTGCCAAAGACTAAATGAGAGAGGCAGATACTAAATGTTGAGTCAAGGGCAGAGACACATCAATCTGACTTGAGAATAAAAGGGTATGTTTCAGAGAGTAAACTGTGCTTAAGTTGGAGCCTTTATATAATTTAGGTAAGTGAGGAGAGGGGAAAGAACATCTTAGACTGTTCATGGCATGTTTATCCAAAATGAATGAGTGGTTTGTCTACAGCTAAAGCAGAAACATAAAAGATCCTCCTTTTGGGGACTCCGTCCAGCCTTGCTGAATTACAAGGCTTTACTCTACCTGTGTGACTGTCCTTCCTGATAAGTCCTCTGCCTCCCTCAGCCTGTGAAGATCATAAAACTGCTACTCTACTTAAGTTATAACAGATAGTCTGCATCAAAAAATAGCTCATGCTTAATGTAAGCATTCCCAATGGGGCTATTTCAATCTCAAATTATATTTGCTCCAAGGAAAGCACACAATGAATCACAATGAAGAGGGGGGAAAATGCATCAATGGGTAAAAATAGCACTGACTGTCTTCCAAGTATACACAATTAAGGAATTCTGGGGTTATGAATGACTGTTTTATGGAACATATGGGGATAATTTAGTCCATCTTTATTAGCTCTACATTGCAAATCAACATTTCAACAAAGAACTTTTAAATCATTTCCCTATTGCTGCAATGTGAGGGTCACTGAAGCCAGGGTTTCCTCACTTCAACTATAGACAATGCTTTGTCTCTTCGTTTTCAGTTTTGGGCACAGAAAACTGCGGAAGGCAGAAGGCAGGCTTTGTTGTTTCCTCTTGCCTCAAAGGCCAAAAATGGTAATTTGATTCAATTAAAAAGTGTACTCATCTATAATATATAGTACAGATATCTGACTTACAACAAAAAGTTCAATCAAGTTAATTTAAAACTCTTCTGGATGTCTCAAATGCCTTCTGAGGCTATAAGCCTGCTCCGTCTTTTTTACTGTCTGTCCAGTTGCCCAGGTAGAGCACTGAGAATCATATCTTATGCCTCTGTTTTGTTTTCTCCTCAAATTCCTCAAATACAATTGACCACCAAGAGCTGACAATTCTACCTTCTTAGTATCTCTGGCTTCTGCCTCTCTTTCTGAGATCATGCTTAGATTACTGTAATAATATTCGTAATAAATGACTTTTTGTCAGTTTCCCTGCTTCTAGTCACATCTCCCAAGATGCTCATTCTATTAAACTGCTGGATGGAGATTCTAACATTCACTTCTCCCTCTTCCCCTCTATACTACAAAGTCCTATCATGGATGGTCCTATCAGGATGAGAGTCCTCTGTATAATTTCTCAATGCCCCCAAGCATGTATGTTACACTGTATGAACAAGCAGACAACGTTTTCTTCAAAACTATTGTTTTTATCTCATTTTCATATGAAACTCCTCTTTCTGAATCCCATCCAAATTTAACATCTAAACAAAAAGAAGTAAAAAATATCAATACTTTAAATAACAATGACTTAACAAAAATACATTTGATCTAAGATCTGTTTACTTCTTAATGCCTACAAAATGAGAGGAAAAGATCAAAATAATGAATCAAATATAACAGAACTCAGGAATTTTCAAACCACATACTGTAACTCCAAATAAAAGGAGCCAGAGAACCTTAATTTTAAGAATCTGATTTCAACCAAAATGAAAGTTAGTTACAGAAGTAAAACACTTTTGAAACTCTTGACCCCAATCAAGTGTTTTTAGAATTAAATGGGGGGAAATCATTCATAATTCAACAATATTAAATAGCAGCATAGCTGGAGATGTGGGTAAATTGTGTGGATGAAAAAGATCAAATCTGCTATCATGATGAAAACTAGCAAAGGCTACTACTCATGGAGAATAAAGTAAGTTGTGGGGCCAAATGACACTTTTTCTGGTGTTCAAGAAAATGGCTGAGATTAAGAGTCAAGCACATTGTGAAAGTACAGACCATAGACAGCTGTGCACGCCCAAACGTAAATTAAAAACTATGGAGCCATTGGGAATCACACCCAATTCACCCTTTTACCTGAAGGCAGAGAATGAAATCAAGTCTTGGAAAGCAACTCCTGTAGAACAAGGTGAGCCCCAATCTGAAAGAGCCCGTCCCAACTAAGAGTTTTATAAAATATACTCAGAGGAAAGTCTCCCACCAAACAAGACAGGAGAGAGAAAATTTAACATAACTTTTTCTTGGTGATTCATAGACCAAATACACATACACACACACACAAAAAAGGACATATTGTACAAAATGCTGTTAATAAAATTGACCTAATAGAGTAAGTCTCAAAATCTATGTTGCATTTGTATTACCAAGGTATTTCACGTAAATGGTAAAGGCCAAATCCAACAAGGCCTATGTAATCAGGGTTTATGAAAGTGTGATTTGGGTATTATGACATTGATTGTGAGATCCACTGATCTACAAATATGTGTCCAAATATTTATCATATAAAAAGAATGCATGTTATAATCAAATATTTGTGAAACAAAAATCAACCATGTTTGAAGGCTAAATAAATAATCATGAAAAATCTCAATGAAGAAGGGAAGAAGTGAACATGATATCATTTAATCAGAAAACAATATAATCCTAGGAATAAATAATGAAATAATCATAATTTTAAAACTAAAACAAACAAACAAACAAAAAAACAACCAAACAACCAAACAACAAACAAGTCTTTCAAATAATTCTTTTTTTTTTTTTATAAACATATAATATATTTTTATCCCCAGAGGTACAGGGCTGTGAATCACCAGGTTTACACACGTCACAGCACTCACCAAAGCACATACCCTCTCCAATGTCCATAACCCCACCCCCCTTCTTCAACCCCCCTCCCCCCAGCAACCTTCAGTTTGTTTTGTGAGATTAAGAGTCACTTATGGTTTGTCTCCCTCCCAATCCCATCCTGTTTCAATTATTCTTCTCCTACCCACTTAAGCCCCCATATTGCATCACCACTTTCTCACATCAGGGAGATCATATGATAGTTGTCTTTCTCCGCTTGACTTATTTCGTTAAGCATGATAAGCTCTAGTTTCATCCACGTTGTCACAAATGGCAAGATTTCATTTCTTTTGATGGCTGCATACTATTCCATTGTGTATATATACCACATCTTCTTGATCCATTCATCTGTTGATGGACATCTAGGTTCTTTCCATAGTTTGGCTATTTGGACATTGCTGCCATAAACATTCGGGTACACGTGCCCCTTCGGATCACTACGTTTGTATCTTTAGGGTAGATACTCAGTATTGCAATTGCTGGGTCATAGGGTAGCTCTATTTTCAACATTTTGAGGAACCTCCATGCTGTTTTCCAGAGCGGTTGTACCAGCTTGCATTCCCACCAACAGTATAGGAGGGTTCCCCTTTCTCCACATCCTCGCCAGCATCTGTCATTTCCTGACTTGTTAATTTTAGACATCCTGACTGGTGTGAGGTGGTATCTCATTGTGGTTTTGATTTGTATTTCCCTGATGCCAAGTGATGTGGAGCACTTTTTCATGTGTCTGTTGGCCATCTGGATGTCTTCTTTGCAGAAATGTCTGTTCATGTCCTCTGCCCATTTCTTGATTGGATGTTGTTCTTTGGGTGTTGAGTTTGCTAAGTTCTTTATAGATTTTGGACACTAGCCCTTCATCTGATATGTC
>NC_081561.1:55831050-55831422 GCF_022355385.1 Mustela nigripes
ATCATGTGTCTGTTGGCCATCTGGATGTCTTCTTTGCAGAAATGTCTGTTCATGTCCTCTGCCCATTTCTTGATTGGATGTTGTTCTTTGGGTGTTGAGTTTGCTAAGTTCTTTATAGATTTTGGACACTAGCCCTTTACCTGATACGTCATTTGCAAATATCTTCTCCCATTCTGACAGTTGCCTTTTGGTTTTGTTAACTGTTTCCTTTGCAGTGCAAAAGCTTTTGATCTTGATAAAATCCCAAAAGTTCATTTTTGCCCTTGCTTCCTTTGCCTTTGGCGATGTTCCTAGTAAGATGTTACTGCGGCTGAGGTCGAAGAGGTTGCTGCCTGTGTTGTCCTCAAGGATTTTGATGGATTCCTTTCTCAC
>NC_081561.1:55836422-55846798 GCF_022355385.1 Mustela nigripes
CACTTTGGATTCACTTCTCCGCCAGTCCTACCTTTCAGAAAGTGGTTGTTTTTCTGTTTCTAGAATTGCTGTTCTTCTCTTCGAAATGCTGATGGATTTGTAGGTGTTTGCAATCTTTAGATAAGCTATCTAGCTGATCTCCTGCTAGCTCTAATAGTCTCAGCCTGCTACTTCTCCACCATCTTGACGTCCCTCCTTTCAAATAATTCTTGGACGAATGATAAAGTCAATATTACAATCTTAATTTTTCAGTTTCACTGAGATGTAATTCAGATGCCATGTAATTCATTGATTTAAAAGATATAATTTATTATTCCCTCATATATTTATAGGGTTATGCAACTATTATCAGAATCTAATTGCAAAGTATATTCATCTTTCCTAAGTTAAATCTGTAACCACTAGCTCTGACTTCCATTTCTCATACCTCATCACACAATTCCCTGCCCCCACCCATTAGCAACAACCAATATTCCTTCTGCTGCTATAGTTTTAATTATTCTAGACTTTTTATGTAAAAGGAATTTTGTAATATGCAATCTCTTATGACTACTTTCTTTATCTTAGAAAAATATTTTTAAGTTTCACCCATGTTATAGAATTTGTCATTATGAAATTTCTACTTTAGTGTTAAATAATATTCTTTGTTGTGGATATACAACATTTTATCTGTCAATTCATCAGTTGATAGACATTTGTTTCTATTTTGTTTATTATGAATAATACAGCTATAAACATTCATGTACAACATACTTACAAACATTTGCATTTAATTATCTTGTGTATATACCTAGAATTGCAATTGTTGTATCATATGATGACTATTTTTAATCTTTTAAGGGAACACTGATATTGTTTTGCAAAGTAGCTACAACATAATAAATTCTAGCCAAATGTGTATGAAGGTTCCAATTTCTTAACATCCTTGCCAATTCATTTTTTTGTCTAATGTTTTTATTATAGGCCTCCTAGTAGGTGTAAAGTTGTAGTTATTATGGTTCTGATTTACACTCCCCAAATGTTAACGTTATTGAGCATCTTTTTATGTGCTTATTGTCCATTTGCATAGCTTTCTTGGAGAAAGTTCTATACAAACCCCTTGCTCATTTTTAAAATAGAGTTATTTTTTGTTTAATTGTCAAATTGTAAGTTTCTTTATATATTATGGGCACAAGTCCCTTACCTTACCAAACATATAATTTATAATTTTTTTAAAAAGTAGAACCCAACAAGGGGCTTGACCTCACAATCCGATGATCAAGACCTGAATTGAGTTTGAGAGTCAGACACTTAACAAAGCCACCCAGGTGGCCCCACAAATATTTTTTTTTTCTAATTTGTGATTTATCATTCACTTTTCTGATAGTATCATTTATAGGATGTAAACTGTTACTTTATAGGACATAAGTTGATTTTTTACTTATCTGTTTTTTTTCTTTTGCCACCTTTTTCTTGTCACATCTAAGAAAACATTACCTAATCTTATTTTTTTTCTTAGAGTTCTATAGCTTTATCTCATACATTTAAGTTTCCAGTCCATTCAGACTTAACTTTTGTGCATGCTGTGAAATCCAGCTTCATTACTTCACATATGGATATCAGCTGTCCCGACACCATTTGTTGAAAAGACTATTCCTCTTCCATTGAACAGCCTTGGCATCCTTGTTAAAAATCATTTGGCCATAAATGTAAGGGTTTATTTCTAAGCTCTCAATTTGCCTCCACTGATCTATATGTCATATCCTTATTGTATTACCATACTATTTTGTTTACTATAACTTTGTAGTAAGTTTACCTTCATGAATTGAGTCTTCCATATTTTTATTTATCAAGATTGTTTTGATTTTTCTGGGTCCCTTGTACTTGTATATGAATTTCAGGACTGTCAATTTTTGCAAAATTGTGTCCATTGCACCTGCTTAGAATAGAAGTTCTGCAAAATGAGGCTAGAGGAGGGTGACGAGAAACACCAGAAGCCTACCTCTCCCAATATGAAATCCTAACCCCAGAATGGGAACTATGGGAAGAGTAAGCCATTCTCTTCTTGGCTACATACACTTCAGGCAGAGCTTCTACAACACAGAGTCAGAGGGCTAGCTGGTATTATAAAGTTGAGCAAGGCCCCAATGCCATAGAATTTTTCTATTCTCTCTGAGATTCAGCAAATTCTCTTGAATGAGTGTTTCTTTGTTATCTGCATGCCTGCAAAACAATGCCAGTGACTTGAAATAGGTTTTTGTTTTGTTTTGTTTTGTTTTTTATCATTTTCACCAGTTAAAACTGGTTAAAGTTCAACTTTAAACAGTTAAAGTTGTTTTGCTGGGGAGATAGATTGCTAAGCTCCTAATTCCATTATTCATGTAGTCCTGGCCCATGAAAATACTATTTAACAAAACCAATGCAATTAAGCCAAAACTATATTCAAAAAAAAATTTTTTTTGACAAATAAAAACTCTGTATTTATTAATCTCTACCTAACCAACTTGTGGGGTTAACCAACACTCTCCATTTTCCCTTTAAAAACTACTGAATTATATCTACTACACCCTGAATGACACCCTAGTTGTTTACTTTATTTTCCCTTTGACTTTTCTTAATTTTGAGCTGTGTGTTTGTCAAGAATCAAGACAAATCAAGTTTGTCAAAAAAGATGTAACCCACCTTTCCCATTTAGAGGTACTTCTTATTTTAAAAATATAATTTGTAGGGGCATGTGACTGACTCAGTCAGTACAGCATGCAACTCTTGATCTTGGGGTACTTGAATTCAAACACCATGTTGGGTGTAGCGTTTACTTTAAAAACAAATAAAATAATAAAATGAGCAGTTTAATATATATAATATATATTGTAAAAAGAGTGTTGTTCTTCTTAAAAATCAGCTGAACTTTTTACAAAATCATAATATAGACAAGTTACTTTTCAAAAATACATACAATCGTTGTGTTAGTAAGACAACTATAAAAGAAAGCTAAACTTCTTGGAGGAAACCCAATGAAAAAGAGTACACAGTTTTGAAGAACCTCCCCCTAGAGTGTATAGTAATTACAAAGGAAGAATAGTAAGTTCATAAAGAACAAGTGGCCACCACGTAAGAAATAATGGGATAGAGCAACATCATAAGTAACCAGATGTCATGCACTAAGAAGAACACAACCTCATCTATGCAGTATTTCAGACAAGTCCAGACTAGAGAATATCCTATAAATTAACTGATGGATACTCATCAAAGGAAAAAAGAGGAACTTATCCAGATAAAAGAAAACTAAAGAAAGACATACAGCAACTAAATACAATACATGATTCTGATCCAAGAAAAACAAAATCATCATAAAGGACATTGTTTGGTCAATTGGCAAAATTGAAATATGGATTAGATAAGGCAATACTATCTTATCAATGCTGAATTTCCTGAATTTGATAGCTGTGTCATCATTAAGTGAGAAAAGGTCCTTGTTTTTAGAAAATAAATATTCAAATATTTATGGTAAAAGGGGGTGTTACATATGCAACTTCCTTAAAGTTCAAAAAAAAAAAAATACATATAGAGTGATAGTGGAACCAGAGAGAATTCTCCTATTCCTATATTTGGACTCTCTTCCAACATTTTATATTTTGTACTTTCCGCTTACAAAATATATCTTAAAGCTAAGTATTTTGCTGTCATTTAAGTTATCTTCATCCTTTTCATCATAACCTTATTTATGTTAACAAGTTTCTCTTGACTAAGTTCCTCTGGATATGTCCATAGAGTCTCTTGACTGGCAGAAGTATTAACATTCCCTTGGTTGATTATTTCTTCCCTATCTATCTATTTATCTATCTTATTTGATTATATATAACTATTTCTTCTATGCTATATATAATTTGTTTTAATTGAATCCTACATCCAGTGTTATCACTTTTTTATTTCTTTGCTATGTTTTCATCTTCTTTGGTCAGTTACCTTTTCAGATTTTCCATGTATTAAAACACCACATGCATTTATCACTGAGTGATGAGAGGGCAACTGTTTGTGTAAGAATTGAAAAAACAGATATGCAGGGACCAATTTCTGACAGAAGTGATGTGATTGGTCACCAATCATGATGCAAATTTGTTATTTATTTTGTAATTTGTGAATTGAAGATCCAGCAACAAAGTTTGAAACTCATGCAATTATTCCTAGTTAATATCTCACAGTAACTGAAATATAAACCATTTTATTGAGGAACTTATGTTATTTACATAAATTGTGGAGGGCGCCTGGGTAGTTCAGTTGGTTGAGTGACCAATTCTTGATTTTGGCTCAGGTCGTGATCTCATGGGTGATGAGATCTAGCCCAGCATCAGGCTCCATGCTCAGCAGGGATTCTCCTTGAGATTCTCTCCTTCTGGACATGCTCCCCCCTGCCACCGTGTATGCTTTCTCAATCCAAAATAAATAAATCGGGGTGTCTGAGTGGCTCAGTTGTTAAGTATCTGCCTTCTGTTCAAGTCATGATCCCAGGATCCTGGGATCAAGCCCCACATTGCACTCCACACTGAGCAGGAAGCCTGCTTCTCCCTCTCCCACTCCCTCTGCTTGTGTTCCCTCTCTCACTATGTCTCTCTGTGTCAAATAAATAAATAAAATCTTTAATAAAATAGATCTTTATAAACAAACAAACTGTGGTAACTGAAATTTGTGCATGACAAGAACTAGGCGAAGTAAGAACTATGCTCAGTTGTTTCCCTCCTTTGGTTTCACTTTCAGTTACACACAATTGCAACCCAGAAGCAAAGGATCCTCTTTCTGACATATGGTCAGGGGTTCATTTGTAGCCTAAATCTACATCTCAGTGCCCAAGTCATTCACCTCACTTCATCTCATCACATAGGCAATTACCATCTCACATCCTCACAAGAAGTTAAAAGATGAGTATAGTAAAATAAGATATTTTGAGAAAAACCACATTCATGTAGCTTTTATTTCCTTATATTGTTTAATTGTTCTATTTTTTATTAGTCACTATTGTTCATCTCTTACTGTGCCTAATTTATAAATTAAACCTTATCATGTGTTTGTCTATATAGGAAAAAACATTGTGTGTGTATATAGAATTTTGTACTATCCTTGATTTCAGGCATGCCCTGGGGGCCTTGGACAAAGGGGACTCTTGTATGTATATATTTGTAATTCCATATATTAGCTAAATTTCCTAATTTAATAACAAACCATTAATCATTATTGTTTTCACTAAGAGGACTTCTGCAATAGTTTTATTATTTTTCAAAAACAAAAATAGCTTGCTTCCCGGGGAAAAAATATACACATACACACACAAAATAGAAAGAAATCATTACAGATAAAATATATCTAACATTTAGGAAAGAAATAGTCTAAATATGTCTATATTTTAGTTTGGATTCTTTGAAAATGATTTTACCTAATTCAATCCAGAAAAATAAGAGTAAACACTATTCTCCATCAGATAAAATTACTTTCTAATAAAACTGATTGAGTTTTCCACAAATACAAATAAGCTTCAAAATAAAATGAAAATGAAATAAAATCAATAGACTGCAGAGTGCCTAAAAGCTCACTGCCAGATATTACTGAAAGGAGATTAAATGGGTGGCTAATAATTTTAACTTGTTTTTAAAGACCTTTGAAATAAAATACAAAAACTTTATAAAGTACTTTTTAGCTTAGATTTGATTCTTGAGCTGCTTAGGTTAAGAATAATCACTTTAAAAAAAAATAATCTCTTAAAGCAAGGCCATAAATAAAATTACTTCATAGAGATCAAAGATCAAGTGAACAAAATTTACTGCTTAACTTATTTCACCTTCCTTCAGATGACTATAATTGGCTTTTCATCAGTTTTTGGTAATCCCAGTCTTGCACATCACCAAATACTTGATAACTGCATCTAAGAACAAATATTTTTTGATCTCTATAAAGTCTAAAACATCTCTTCATTATTTTATTTATGAGAATTTTAATTTTAGGTTATTTCCAGATCTTAGATCGTTGCCTTTTTAAGGTCAAGTCTCCTGGGACCTACCCAAAGTTCCTGTGATAGGCACACTATTCATCCTCATTCAACAGAGATAAAATGTCTTTGGCAAAAATTTCATCTGCCTAATGGAAACCACCCACATGGCACCAGCAATCTATCTTCCTGAGAAACCTCTGAAGAAGGCTACTGTACTTATAAATCCCAATTGTGCAAAAGGTGACACAAGATTTGCTTTTCAGCCTGCTCCACTGTCTTATAGTCGCAAAATAAGCTTTATTCTTAAATCATCTTCTAAAATCAAACTAAGCAAAATAAAACCCTTGCCCTTTAATGTGGTTTGGATATTTTGTTACCTGGAAAGAAAAACACATTAATCATTTTGCACATTAGCAGAAAATATCTTATACAAGAAAGGCTTTACCACCCATTGTGAAGAAAGGTATGGGGCCATTAATTCATTCAACAAATCTTTTAAATGCCTATTATGTGAATCCCTGAGAGGATAATATCAGAGCAGGAAATGAAAATGGGAAACAGAAGCAATTACCCTGAAAAAGGGGTAGACTTTGGTTCTTAATCATTTTGATCAATAGTTGGGTCAATTATCACAAAGGTTCTACACATGAAAGTGCAGAGCAGGCATTGTTCACAGACTGAATAAATGTGTTACAATACAATGCACTGTCATTTCATATATATTTCCCACAGAGAGTAACTAAATACAAATTGCTTCAAAAGTAGTGTATATGCGTTTTAGTTAGCTCATCATCATCATCATTTCTGATTCACTGGACATCAAGATAACAATTGCTACTCGGGGAGGAGTTGGTGATACTCATTTGGTTATCAAAAAAAAAAAAAACCTCCATATTTTACAATGGTAAAAACCAGTGACACAACTTAGGAATGAAAGTTTTGATAGAGGAGGAGGAAAATGATTGAGGGTGACCCATGACTGGGGAAGATACAGCTAATATCAAGACATGACTTTATGAAGAAAAGTACACAAAGGGAGAGAGGAAAAGAAAAATGCAAGTCTTCAAATAAAATCTACTGTTTCACAGTTACCTATGAGGTTAATGCTGATAAAAAAAGTAGATACTAAGTGGGAGGACTTCCAATTAAGCCTCTTGCAAGATATTCTCTTATTAGATTTAATAATGTGTGTCACCTGATCAGAGATGGAGAAAATGGAACATTGGAAATTTCTAGTAACTTTTCTGAATAAAATACAATCAAAAATTATATTTTAACATTAATAAATATTTCATAGAAGAAATATAAGTGTCTCCTTATGCAATTCTTTGCAACAACCTATACTCATTAATTGGTTTAGCTGCCTAAAGAAACTAATAATGTTGCAATTGAATAATGCACATGCAGTGAATATATGCACATATTTGACCCTGGAGCCTTCCCTTTACAGTGGACTCGAGGGTGTCTGCTTTAGGAAAGTAAGGCACTCTGACATCCTATTGACTTCCTTCCTCTTGATACATATTTTGCTTGTACAGTGTAAGAGAAAACTCCATCCAACTTTGAATGAGGTAGATCCAATTTCTAAGAGATGTCACTGAATCTTCACAAACATGAAAACTGTGTTGTTGTTTTTCTGGCACACAGAATCGTTCAGATAAACTGAGGACTAAAATTATAAGTCAAAAAAAATAAGATACCCCAAATATAAAGGTACATTAAGCTTTCGATTTAATCACTCTCTGGGTCATTTAACACCATTTGAAATGTAAAGCTTCAGGTAGAAGACAATACACGTGTTTCCTTTTTCTCAGTTGTGATTCTTCTTATCTAAAGCTTTAAAAGTATTTTTTCTTTTACTTTTTAAATAAGGACTGTTATAAAGATAATTTAGAGCCATGTTTACAATTACCTTCATTACTTCACAGCTTGTCTTTTTTTATTTTTTTTAAAGATTTTAATTATTAATTTGACATACAGAGATCACAAGTAGACAGAGAGGCAAGCAGAGAGAGGAGGAAGCTGGCTCCCTGTGGAGCAGAGAGCCTGATGTGAGGCTCGATCCCAGGACCCTGGGATCATGACCTGAGCCGAAGGCAGAGACTTTAACCCACTGAGCCACCCAGGTGTCCCTCACAGCCTGTCTTTGTGACGTTGCGTGTCTTTTGGAAGAGTACAAACCCCGGCATATGTCACCTGGGTGGAAGAATTTTGTACCAAGTGACATGAATGATGCTCCTAATTCCTCAAATGATATATTTTCTTTCATAATCTCTTCTTCATTTGTCATGGTTTTTTCCTTTTTGACCTCTTTAATCATTACAAATATAGTCATTTTATAATCTCTTTCAAAAGATTATTCTTTGTTATTTCATTTTGGAATGTCAGTTTTACTTTCTACAGCAGCTACTGGCACTTACGGTCATTCAATTAGTGTTTTGACTTATGACTCTAACTTTCACTTTTTTCTTTTATCAAAGATAAGAGAGACCTGGTCTAGGAATATCTTCCTGAAGAATCATTCTGAATTATTTTCTTAAGGCTTCGGGGATTTTTACAAGAGCTAGTTCTGTTTGTAGAATTTATCCTGAGCCTGAAATTAATCCTTCACTTAACTAATGTAAATTTAGACCCAGTGTGCATGTGTGGCACTGGCTTGTGTGTATTTTTTTTTCCCAAAAATATGTTTTCTGCCCAATGCCTGGAGGAGACTCAACTAAGTGTTTAACAGCAGGTAGAATTCTCTGAAACTATGAGCAGTTTCTCTGATTATGTTTTCATACTGAACAGTCTTTGCAGTCCCAATTTTAAGGACATATCTCAAATCTAGATATGCACTCTGTCTGGATCCAAGTTCCCCTATCAAAGATCAAAACTCAATCTTCAGCATCTTAGGACCATCAGAGGAAAATCACAGTACCAAGCAGCTGGTTTGGGAAATTTCCTAGCCTTTTTCTGATCCCATAAGGAGCACCAGCAGGAAACAGTAAGTAACCCAGCTGTGCCTGATAAACCACCCAGACCAAAATAATGCCTCAAAGACTCCGAAAAGTTAACTTTTACTGGAACCATGGCCCACAAAATCAGGTCAGTTGCTTCATGGTAAACCTATAACAGGGTGTGTTTCTGCTAAAAAAAAAAAAAAATCAAATTGGACCCAGATTTTCCTAAACATAATAGTAAAGATGTCTAGGATACAAGAAAAAGCCACCTGTCATACCAAGAAACATGAAAATCACTACATGGACATAAAAATACAATCCACAGAAGCCAACACTGAGATGACTCCCATGTTGAAATTTTCTGATGGGGATTTTTTAAAATCAGTCATCAAAAATATGTTTCAACAGCAATTATAAGTCCTCTTGAAGCAGACAAAACAAAATAGGAAATCTCAGCAAAGAAACAAGTTATTTAAAAAAACAAAAACAAAAAACAAAAAAAACAAAATGGGGGCACCTGGGTGACTCCGTTGGTTAAGACACGGACTCTTGATTTCAGCTCAGTTCTTGATCTCAGAGTCCTGAGGTTGAGCACCACGTGAGATTGAGCACCATGCTTAGTCAGGAGTCTGTTTGGATTCTCTCTCTCCTTCTCCCTCTGCCCCTCCTCACCCAGCTCTCTCTTTCTCTCTCTCTCTCAAATAAATAAATGAATCTTCAATAAATAAATAAATAAATAAATAAATAAGCAAAATAAAACCAAATGAAATTATAGAACTGAAAATACCAATAACAACACAATAACAAAAAAAAGTCTTGCCAGCTAGACGCAAAATGGGGTGAAGACGGCTGAGGATATAATTTGTGGAACCGAAATAGAGCAATAGGATTTCCCCAATATGAAAAAAAAAAAAAAAAAACCAACAACAACAGAAAACAGACTGAAAAAAATTACCAAAGCCTCAGTTTGCTTTGGTATGTTAACAAAGATCCAATATTCATTTAAATCCCAAAAGGAGAGGACAGAGATTATTGGTTTGCAAACTGACCCCCATGCAAAGACAGAGGGAAGAGAGAACCAAATAGACCACTGCAGATCAGTAGGTGGCCGACTGGCAGGTTCAATAAGCAAGGACACTTAAGTAAGAGGTTTGTCTGGGGCAGCCATGGCAAGTAGATCTCCACATCCCACCAGCCAGAATCTAAGTTTATGTCGAGTCCTTAACTAGATTAGCTTACATCCTGCAGGTGGTCTTAGCACCACCTTGTTCTCTCAAAGCTACATCCTTTAAAATGGCACTGATTGTAGGAACAGTGGACAAAATGTACATTCTAAGAATGGGGAAGAAGTGAAGAGGCTCCAGTTGCCTAGGTACAGCTATTGGGTCAACAGGAGGTCAAGTCCTCTCAATGGCCTTCCCAAAACTACCCCCCCAAGACTGGCTCTTAGAATATCACCTGCCCTTCTTTCTTGC
>NC_081561.1:55846898-55921992 GCF_022355385.1 Mustela nigripes
GGCACATGCAAGAAAAAAGATATAAATAAGCAATAAACTTTTCCACCAAGAACCTTAAAATCCAAACCACTGATATACTAAGTCCCTTAAGAATGAGGTTTGGATCATTCAGAGCATTCACTTGTGTCTTCATGTGATTTAATAAAAAATGATACATTAGCAGACTCTTCGGGTATGACCACATAACATTCTTTTTGAATAATGGCACAGGTGGTAATAATATCCAAGGTCATCCTGTTTTGAAGGATAGCTTTTCTCATTAGAAACATTACAGTGTTAAGTAAAGACAGCCTTTGCCAACTATCATTTAAGGCTTGTTGAGTGAATTTAGTATGGGTTTCTATGTGTGCTATAATGTCCTCCAGGACAATGGAGAGTCAAGGATGGTAGCCACATGATTGTACCAGTGGGGAAAAAAATGCACCCATCTGTCCTTAGGAGAGGGAGGTTGGCAGCTTTACAAACTTGACCTAGTTATACATACCATACATTTTGCCTGGGGGAGGCAGCCCTGTCAGGCATGAGGACATAAACTGGGGGCAGGATATGGCAGACCACCTTCTTCCCTTTTCAGTGGTGTGTTTTATTCCAAGTAGAGTGTGTTTCAACAGCTTTAGCTTGCATCAGGACAATGGGATCCCAGTGGAGATTGAGTAGTTCCCCCTCAACCAGGGGTATGAAGTAATTCACCCATCCTGGCGAGCATCCCACTGCAAATTCTGGTAGATAATACCTTTCCAGGCATAATGGAGCTCAGTGTTCTCAGTAGCATAGCACACTGATCCACAGTGAGAGTAGGTACAATGGCTGTCTCCAGTGACTTCCATATCTTTACAGTATTGGTTGTCTTGGCAGGGATCCCCAATCCAGCATGTGGGGCAACAGGCCATAGTGGTTGATTATTCAAATGTACTGAAGCCTGGGATAGTACTTTAATCTGTCTGGTACAGGTAGTTTTATTTGTTAGTAATTTAATCTATTGTTTTAATATTTCATTTTTTCTTCCATTCACTGTCATGTTCTTTTACCCAGTCTTGCACATCATGAGCTTTGAAATATGGCCCTTGATTACTGTCTAGTCAATGCAGTTGTCAACACATGATACATTTTTAAATTCCCTAATGGTGACAGCCTGGTTCATATGATAACACAGTAAAGTTTGGGTTAGGCTAAAGGCATATTTAGAAACTTTACTTGAGGAGAGAGGGGACCAGTATAATTAATTTACCAATCACTCACCAGTTTGGAACTCCATTGGTTGGCCCTAGACTTCTTTGGCTGTTGCCCTTGCATTGTTTAGAACACACAAGGCATTCTGTTACTGCATTAACCATGTCACTGAATTTTCAAGGACAATTGGCATCCTTGACAATAGGCCATCCCACCTGGGCCCTTATGTGGCTGCTCTTCCTGTACACCAAATCTGCTGTATCTACTGTTGGGTCAGTTGCTAGGGCTCACAAAAAGGCTAGGGCATCAGCTTCCTGATTTCCAGGGACTGCCAGCACTTTGGGAGCCAGGACATGGAAAACAGTGGGGACTGCCTCAGGCTCTTGCAGGTGAACAAAATTTCTTTCCACATACCCCTACCCCTTAAGAGTTTTTCATGGTCACCCAACCTTTGGCTTCCCATTGTCCAATCATAGGGTTAATCCCTTTAGAATGGCCAACTACAAGAACAAAGGTGAATGACCAGGACTCATGAGTGATCACCAGCCAAACTGCTCTGAATTTAGCCCACTGGCTACTGTGGTTTGTTACAGGTTCTAGGCTCTGTACGTCAAGCACAAGCATCAGTTACAATTTCTCCCAATCTTGGGGCACCTGGGTGACTCAGGGTGTTGAAACCTGTCTTTGGCTCAGGTCATGATCCCAGCGTCCTGGGATGGAACCCTGCATCAGGCTTTCTGCTCAGTGGGGAGTCTGCTTCCCTTCCTCTCTCTGCCTGCCTCTGCCTACTTGTGATCTCTGTCTGTCAAATAAATAAATGAAGTGTTAAAAAAAAATTCTCCCAATCCTTCTCTATAGGCTGTAGAAGCCACCACAGGAATAGAGGCAGGGACATTTGGAAGATTTATAGACTCTATAGAGCCTAGTATCACCTGCATTTCCAGGCTGGTGGAAACCTCCACCATCAGGAGTTTGTGATGCTCCTCCAACACAAACAGCCATGTCATTTAATCAAAGTGGGATTTTAAGGCATGGTAGAGATGGATATATGGAACATGTTCTCAACCCATTCCCTGATAAGAAGGGAATTCTTACGAAGATATGCTGTTTTTCTTCCTGACAGGCTCTACCTGTAATATTTCTGGTTACACTGCTAGAGAGCACCATTCCATAGGGGTATAATTGGTTTCTGACCCATTTCAGGGCTTGGACCAAAATCCTAGAGGTACTTTCCCCTTCTGTTGTCTCTGCCATAATGCACAACTTATATCCTTCAGAGTCACAGACATATCTAACTCAAATGGTAGCCCTGCTTAGGAGAGCCCCAAGCCTTTATCTGCTTGACTAGTATTTTTACCCTCTCAAAGGTAACTTGCTGCTTTTACCTCCAGTTGCATGTGCCCCTTCTTCATTAGGCAGTATAAGTGTGGGGACACTGTGCCAGGTGGGTAATAAAACTCCTCTAAACCTCTACAAAAGCTTATACCTCTTTCACGTTCTTAGGGGTTAGATAGGCTTCCGCCTTATCAATCACAGAGTTTGTGTCAGTGCACATCTTACCTAACCATATGATGCCCCCAAACTTTACAGTGGTGCCTAAGTTTTTAAATTTTGTGGATTCACTACTCATCCCCTTCCTTGCAGATGTTCCAGAGAAGTCTGTAGAGTCTCCTGCAGGCAAGTCTTCACATGTTAACTGTAAGGACCTATTTTACTGTCCCTGCTCCCCTTCCCCCAGGGGACTTAAAAACAAGTCCTGGAAACCAGCTCCAGGTGTGGAGGCCAAGAAAAGCTAGGCCTATCAAGGCCCTCGAGTCTAGCCCTGACATAAGTACAGCCATCTTGGCAAAGCAAAAGCTGGCACCTTGTACTGTAAGAGTGGGTTAGCATAAGAAGGGCCATCCTGAAGGCCCGGAGGTCCTTTTACTGAGCATCCTTAACCAGCCCACAGGGCGTACATGACTTGAGACAGGAGAAAGTAGCTAAACCCTAAGAAA
This sequence comes from Mustela nigripes, assembly GCF_022355385.1. Classification (NCBI taxonomy): domain Eukaryota; kingdom Metazoa; phylum Chordata; class Mammalia; order Carnivora; family Mustelidae; genus Mustela; species Mustela nigripes. The sequence continues at coordinate 55,850,066 of NC_081561.1, forward strand.
ACAACTTAATCATAAACCACCAGGGCGGTTAAGTGATGGCGCTACAGGGACCAAATGTTGAAGAAAAACAAATAGTGAACGTGCAGAGATCACAATCCTGCTAGACCAGAATCTCCTTTGGTTTGCAAATGTCCTGGTGATTTACAACAAAAAGGCTATCTCTTCAGTGGCCCAATTTCCAGAGACAAATGGCTCAGTTCCTGAGGCCAAAGGTTGCCCTCCCCACCACAAAACTGTGGGAGGCTGAGGCAGAAGGAAATGTAGCTAAGGTGAAAGTTCTTCTAAACCTAAATCTCACTTAACCGTCAGGGTGGCACCGGGGTGGCAAAAAGTTAAACAAAGTTAAACTGTCAAAGTTGGGCACAAGAGATGTATGTAGCTATGAAAAAGTGCCTTGAAAATGCTATATAAACCCTTGGCTTTGAGTGCTCGGGGTCCTTGTTGAAAACCGCTGCGCCGGGCAGATACTTGGACCCCAGCTAGCTGGAAATAAACCTCGCTGTGTGACTTGCATTATCAAGAGCGTTCTCTGTCTAATTGAGGAGTGATCGACTCCGTACCCTAACATTAACATTATATCGTCAATGTAATGGGCCCATTTTATTGATGTGGGTAAGGAGAACAGGGACAGAGATGGGGTTACTATCCCATGACATATTGTGGGGCTGTGCATGTAGCTTAATGAAGCAATTTTGCAGGGATACTTATATCAATAACATATCTTCATACAAAATATAACCTAAAGAATGTCTTGTATCACTTCTTATTTGACAATGCTTCCCTCATAGTCTAACTTAGCAAATAAGCCTAATTAGTTTACTATCTCTTTTATAAGGAGAATGACAAATCTTTTGAAATGTTCCAGGAACACTCTGGAAAAACCCTAAGTTGAAGATCAAAAGTTAAAGGTCAAAAAGACTTCATTTAAAATTTGATTTTTGGAAAGTTTGTCAAAAGTATCAAAAGGCTTGGGACGCCTGGGTGGCTCAGTTGGTTAAGCAGCTGCCTTCGGCTCAGGTCATGATCCCAGCGTCCTGGGATCGAGTCCCACATTGGGCTCCTTGCTCAGCAGGGAGCCTGCTTCTCCCTCTGCCTCTGCCTGCCATTCTGTCTGCCTGTGCTCGCTCTCTCCCCCTCTCTCTGATAAATAAATAAAATCTTTAAAAAAAAAAAAAAAAAAAAAAAAAAAAAGGCTTAAAAAATTTGATTAAAAGCATAAGTCACTGTGAAGCAAAACTTAGTCACCATTTAACCAAAGTGGCAATTAAAAATTTCAAAGACACAGAAGTTGTAAAGTATTAAAAAAAAAAAAATGAGAGAGAGAAAAGACCTAGCAGGAGAGAGCCCAAGCAGGAGGGAGAGACAGAGGGAGAAGGAGAAGCAGATTCCCCACTGAGCAGGGAGACTGACACTGGGTTTAATCCCAGGACTTTGGGATCCTGACCTGAGCAAAAGGCAGACTGAGCCACCCACGGGCTTCCAAAATTTATATCTTTTAATAGAAAAGGGCCAGTTTTCTGAAGTAATCAAAGACTTAATAAAGAAAAATGAAGCACAAGAAATTATTTTGATGAAACACAGAATCTTTGTTTTCTGGGAAGAATACTGAAAATACAAAGTAAAACCTTTTATAATCTTATGAAAAATGTACCAATAGGCCAAGAAACCTTTCTTCCTAAGAAAACCATGCCAAGACACGTCATAATTAAAAAATCTGAGAAGTAGAGACAGAAAAGTCTTGAAAGTAGCCAAAGAGAAATGATGGATACCTAGAGGGGAACACCAATTCAGATTACAGAAGAATTCTCAACTGAAGCCATGGAGTCAGAAGTAAGTGGCACATTTCACAAATATTGAAAGAAAAGAACTGTATCATGCATTCTATATTTGGTGAAACTATCCTTCATGAATGAAGAGAAATAAAAACATACTCACATGAAGATATTTCATCTGTGAAGGATATGTGGTTAGCAGACCTACTCATAGAGATTGGTTAAAGGGAGTTCTTTTCACATAAAGGACAAAGGAGAGGGGAGGAGAGGGGAGGGAAGGAAGGAAGGAAGGAAGGAAGCAAGGAAGGATGGATAGAAAGAAGGAAAGAAACAAAGAAAAGACATGTAAAGAAAATCTGGAGCCTGAGGAAGAAAGATTAATGGAAAAAGAAGTATGGCTACATATAATAGGCAATTGTTTTTCTTGTGAATTTTATAGGTAATGACCGAATTGAAAATTATACCATTGGATGCTTCAGTCAATGATATTTAAAGTGGGGAAGGTAAAGGAACTGAAATGGAAGTGAAATTTCCATACTTCACAAAAAATGGCAAAATGCTGATACCGGTAAACCATAAGCCACATAATATACTATAATACTTCCATCACATAGAAAATTATATAGAGAAAAATCAAAAGCACTATAAATAAAGTAAAATTGAACAATAAAACATTCAAGAAACCTAAAAGTAGGTAGGAAAAGTGAAAGAGACATGAGTATCAGAGGAAGCAAACAGATAAATAACAAATAATAAAACAACAATGTTAAGCTCATATCATGTCATATCAATAATTATCTTAAAGTTCAATGGTAAAATACACCAATCAAAAGACAGAGATTTGTAGGGTGGATTTTAAAAAACTACAACCAAAATATATTTGGTTTACACAACTCAAACCCTAAGCCCTAAGGGCCTTTATACAGATTTAATAATTCTCCAAACCACTTCAACATCAATTTGTTTTTCTCATTTTGAGTTCCCTTTCATTTCTGGCATCTGGAGTTTTAGTTTTCATTCAAGCTAGGTTTATATGTTTTTCACTAGGGAGTTATTTCTATGGATTTTAACGTTATATTCTGCCACAGTTCTAGGTCATGAACTAATAGAGACTGCAGGATGTTTTTATGATATCCTAAAAATGTGGGAATGTATAGAACACCAATCTATTGTGGATCTCAAAAAATTTCACATTTTATAGATACATAACACATTCCTCAAAGTGCTTTTCTTTCATTAAACCTTCATTCTTTTTTAACATAATGCCATAAAGACTTCTAGTTGATCAACAAAACCTATTTCCCCTTCTTTAATAATAGAACTCCTAAGTATTAGGTGAGTACAAGAGTGGCCAGCTAGAAACTGTATTTTCCATCCTCCTTTGATATTTGATATAACCAGTGATTAAGAACTAGCTAATGCTAAGTGACCAGGTATGATGCATGCCACTTTGGGACCTAAAAGGAAAGTACATATGATCCCCTAGTCTCTTTCCCCCTTCCTACTGACTGGGAGATTAGAAGAGCTAGACCCCTACTATCAACTAGATGTAGAATTGGAAGCCACATGTTAAGAATGTTAAGGATGACTTTTCTTTTCTTTTAATTTAATTTAATTTTTTCAGTGTTCCAAGATTCATTATTTATGCACCATACCCAGTGCTCCATGCATTACGTGCCCTCCTTAATACCTATCACCAGGCACACCCATTCCCCCACCTACCTCCCCTCCAAAACCCTGTTTGTTTTCCAGAGTCCACAATCTCTCATCGTTCATCTCCCCCTCCGATTTGCCCCAATTCACTTTTTCTTTCTTTTCCTAATGTCCTCCATGTTATTTCTTATGCTCCACAAGTAAGCAAAACCACATGATAATTGACTTTCTTTTCTTGACTTATTTCACTCAGCATAATCTCCTCCAGTCCCATCCATGTTGATACAAAAGTTGGGTATTCATCCTTTCTGGTGCCTAGGTAATATTCCATTGTATATATGGACCATATCTTCTTTTTTTTTTTTAAGTATTTTATTTATTTGACAGAGAGTTAGAGAGAGAGCACAAGTAAGCAGAGTGTCAGGGAGAGGGGGAGAGAGAGAAGCAGGCTCTCTGCTAAGCAGGGAGCCTGATGTGGGGCTCGATCCCAGGACCCTGGAATCATGACCCAAGCTGAAGGCAGCTGCTTAACCAACTGAGCCACCTGGGCACCCCAGGACCATATCTTCTTAACCATTCATCTGTTGAAGGGCATCTTGGCTCTTTCCACAGTTTGGCAACTGTGGCCATTGCTGCTATGAACATTGGGGTACAGGTGATCTTTGGGGTAAATAGCCAGTAGTGCAATTGCAGTGTCATAGGGTAGCTCTATTTTTAATTTTTTTGAGAAATCTCCACACTGTTTTCCAAAGTAGCAGCAACTTGCATTCCCACAAGCAGTGTAAGAGGGTTCCCCTTTCCCCGCATCCTTTCCAACACTTATTTTTTGTGCTGTTAATTTTGGTCATTCTAACTTGTGTAAGGTAGTATGTAAGGATGCATTTTCTATCCTAGAATAGAAGGTTAGGTGAGAAAGAAATAAACTCCTGTCCTGCTCAAGACTTGTATAACCTCAGGAGTAGAGTAAAGTAGGGTTCAATATTCGGTGAAGAAATGGAAATGAAAATCTAAGAGGGGATAGATTGTGAAAACTAGCTTGGTTGTAGTATTGATCTCCAAGAGGCAGTCAGGCAGATTAGTGCAGACTTCCTGACTGAAAGGGCTCAGTCATGGCTCAAGAAAGTATTGGTAATTACATAGTCTAATTTTGCAGTGGGAAATTTCTAGACAGAGGATATTATGTGTTATATGCTTCCAGAAAGATCTTAAATATTAAAGCAGAGCAAGGGTCAACCTTCAGGCCAAATCTGGTGTGTGTGTGTAAGTGTGCATGCACATGCACGTGCACATGCACATGTGTTTTGGGTTTTGACAAATTCTATGGGTCTTGACAAATTTATATAGTGTGCCATCAACATCAAAATAAAAATAAAGAATATCCCATCACCCTCAAAAATCCAGCCTCTCTCCCCAGCTCCAGCTCCTGGCACTCACTATTTTCTTTTTTCTGTTCCTATACTGCAGGCAACTATCTTAGTAGTAGCCGCAGCAGCAGCAGTATTTTATTCCTTATAAACTCTAACCAATTTTTTCTAACCAATGTCATTACCTAGAGGAAAGGACCTTCCTCTTTACAAGGAAGATTTTTCTCTGGAAGAAAATAACCTGTGATAACATGCTAACTCTAGGACAAAATTGGCATTGAACATGTTGGGTGAGTGGACCTGGAGAAGCATGGTTAGGTAGAAGCAGAAATTCCCTCCACCTGCCCACCCCACCCATAACCTACTCCCATACCCAACCACATTCAGCAGCCAGGTCCCTGAAATGACTCAGCAGACTCTTCATAGTTAACAATGCCCACACAATACACCATCTGGGAGGCCCTCAAAGGCATACCCACATGGGCTAACCTTCCATGTATGTTTTTGTACCTCCTGAACAAGAAACTAAGCAGGTTATGGGGACACTAATAAGAACGACAAAGGGTATTTGACTGCCAGCTGCCTAGTTTGGTGTACTCTCTGTCTTTGTAAAAACTGTACTTCAAATGAAATGAAGAAATACGGCATTTGGAATGGGGCATAAATCCTGGCCAAAGGGGGACCCAGCCAAGAGTCTGAATGAAGATGCAGAAAGGGCCTTGAAACTCCTGCTAAGTAGCTTAATAATTTCTCCTCAGCCTTAACCTGAAATGTCCTCTTTGAAAGTCCAGACTGGCTTTTTCCAGAAACCATTTCAGCAAGAGAGTGAAAGCCAATAGAAGGGACTTTCCTGCGGGGACTAGGCATGGGTCTGAGAGGAACACATCTCCCTCTTCTCTCTCAGTTCAATTCCTAGGAAAGAAGCTATCAGCCAGAGCTCCTGATATTGACTTTACTTTTCAATTCCAGGTCACTTCATGATCTGATGATAACCCAGGGGCTCCATTTGCTGAGACATTATTTCCAGGAGGTGAGTTTTGTTACCACAGGATTTTGTAAATAAAGTTTTATTAGAACAGCACTACACTTATTGTTTTACCTACTTTTGCATTGCAACAGCGATAATATAGCCTACAAAGCCTAATTTGTTATCTCTCCTTTACAGAAAAAGTTAACACCTGACACAGGGTACAAAGAGAAGGATTTCACACCCTCCTCTAGCAGAATGAAGCTGCTTATCAAACATTCCAGGTATCAGTAGAAAACTGAATTCTAGGTAGGGAATTGCAACAAAGCTCCAAATGTATAATGAGGCATTATAGGACTGAGAGAGATTTCAGGAATACTGTAAACACATAACTTCTCCTTGTATTGCTGGTACCGTTGAAGAATAAGTTATCCAACCACAGCTAAATTCATCGTCTATAACCATTTTGCTTAGTAAGATATTAAAGTGAGATAGCGCAACACCTTGTTAACAAAGAGAAAAAACAAAAGTCAACCTATTATAGTTGAACATGACACAAAAATTTCTTCACAGTTTTCGTGTTTATATATATGTCTACAATCACAATTCCAGATTTCTTCAATTATGTAAATTCTATTATCTTCATTTCTTCCATACTGGCTAAAAATTGTTTGGGATTTGAGTTGGAAATCAACCTACAGGAAGAGGACAAGAGTGACTTGAAATGCAAATGTCTGGAGAAAGTAAAAGCTAACACTTTAATAAATGTTCTTCATATCTGGGGCTGTACCTAACCTTGTGCATTCTGTTCACATCTCCTTTCAAATTTTATTCATAGACCTTTCAAAGGTTACACAGTTTATCTTATTTAACAATAACTCTCTTTATCAACTCTCTCCATCACCCTTTTTTCCTCTAATCTGTCATTTGTATAACCATCTATCCATTGACTCATTAATACCTTGGGGTACATTCCAGGGTTAAAAGGAAAATATGCAAAAAAATTTTAAAAATTTTAAAAATTTAAAAAAGGAAAATATGCATTAAACAATGTTATTATTAGTAGTAAGAATATTAAAATATTAGATATGTATCTATAAAAATAGATGTAAAAATATGTGTATACATTTATATATTGAAAGCTCAAATAAATAGTTATTCACATTAATATTTTTAGAAGTCATTTTCTATATAAGAAAAAAGATTAAAATATGAAATCAAATAAGTATAAAGCCTGTAAGGTTACATTTGAATTGAATTTTATAATCTCTTGATTTATTTTTCTCTTTTTTTAAAAAAGGTATATGCTCCCCAGCTCTGTTCACCATAAAGATCTAGAAACAACAATAAATTGAGACCAATGAGAAACCCTGGTATCTAGATTAAAACCTCTAAATACCATCACTTCCCCCTAAAATGTGTCAGCTCCTTGGAGAAATAGCTAATTCATGACTGTGGAAGGAAACCTGGAACTTCTGACACAACAGAAAGCAAGGACATAATGAAAGACATTCTGGAGACATCTCCAAGACATATTATTAAATAAAGCAGACAAATCACAGAAATGTCAAAGTATACAGGAGCTGACAAGAGAGGGCTATCAATGGCCAAAAATAAGACAATTGGACCAAAAAGAATAATAAGAGAAATGGATTAAAATATATAAAATGCATCAAAGCCAAAATGACATTTTTTAAAAGTTACTTATTGGTCACTCTTGGAGGTTACCATGACATCACCTTATTATTCTAAAATTTGGCAAGTAGGTCCAAAAAAGCATGCATTTATCTTCTCTTTCCAGTGTGGACCATAAGTAGTCAATGAGAGAATATTCTTTTTTATGGAGCTAACAGTAGCTAATAAGAGCAGAGATAATGATAGAATCAGAAAATCACCATTTTTGAAAATTGTAATAAAATTCTATGCATAGGTAATAGCTATCAATGTCTGCCAAAGCCATTTAGAGAGAGATATCTGGGACAATTTAAATGAAGTTATCAGGCTTGCAATACCAGACCCATGGATCAATCTCCACATTATTAAAACCTTCTGGTGTAATGCAACAATAAATTTACTGCCCCACCTGTGAATTATTCTAGCTCCTCCCTCTGAAAAAGAAATTAAATCTGACTCTATTCAAGTCTCTATATTTATTAAGTTTACAAGAAGTAAATGAGATAAATTGTCATTGGAAAAATATAGAATGTAGAAAACTTTATATGAAAATTGACTTGTTTCCTCCAGTAAAGAACTGACATTTTAAAAAGGAAAGGAGAGTTATTATGGATTATAGAACATATAATCCATAGTCAGTATATGGACAGGCTTAAATTGCATTATTTGCAAACGAACTATGAAGACATTTTGAGAGCAAGAGGGAGTATTGATCATATAGACTGGCTATCAGATGAATAGAGAGAGAGAGCACGCCAAATCCTAACCACTAGACCACCAGGGATATCAGATGAATAGAAAATTATTCTTAATTTTACTGGATTTAAAGTTTGGTTATATTATTAGCATCTTTATCTGGTAGGGACACTAAAGGGTTTGGGAGTGAAAAAAATATATCTTAAATTTTCTTTTAAACATCACAGTAAAAAAAAAAAATGGAGGGGTGATCATTGAATCAAGAATGGCGACATTTTGATAATGTCATATTGTAATGGGATAAGCTTATGAGGTTTCATTGTACTATTCTCTTTACTTTTGAAAATAAATATACATTTGAAAATTTCCATATATAAAGGACTTATAAAAGGGAGAGATAAATTATTATCTGTGCAACCGGAAAGTACAGCTGAGATAAATAAAACTTTCCCCTCTCTCTAGTTTTTGTGCAACTTTGGAAACATGTATATTCAGTATTGCTCCAAGTGGGATTCAATATAGATATCGTGTCAACAGTTTAATTATTTGAAAGATTACCATGTTTTAAGGGAATGATGTCACCACAGTTATATTGAGGTCTGTATTCTACTTTATTTTATCTATAGGTAGCAATGATATGATCAACCTCAGTGCTTCTGAAACTTTTAGTCCTCAGATCCTTTTTTTTCTTTTTATTTATTTATTTGACAGACAGAGATCACAAGTAGGCAGAGAGGCAGGCAGAGAGAGAGGAGGAAGCAGGATCCCTGCTGAGCAGAGAGCCCGATGCTCAATACCAGGACCCTGGGATCATGACCTGAGCGGAAGGCAGAGGCTTTAACCCACTGAGCCACCCAGGCGCCCTCTCAGATCCTTTTAATTCTTAAAAATTGTGGAAAACCCCAAAGAATTTTTTTAGTGTGGGTTATATTTATGCCAATTTTTGTTTAAAAACTCTATTACATGCTCCCATAAAAGACCTATTTTATAAAACACAACAAAACAAAACTATATTTCCAAAAACTTGGTAAGAAGGGTGGCCTCGCTTTTCATTTTTTTCCAGTTTTCCTGATATCTGGTCCAATTAAATGTGACTGGATTATTATTATTGGCCACTGCAGTCAATCTGTTGCAGTATATTCTATTTAAAATGTCAACAAAAAATTCAGTTTCACACAGATATGTGTTTGGAAAAAGGTTATTTTGATAGTTGTTTGAGATAATTGTGGCTATCTTTCTTCTTTTTTAAGGATTTCAGTGATTGATTGATTGATTGCTTGGAGAGAAAGAGCATGAGTGGAAGAATAGCAAAGACCAGGGACAAGCTGACTGCACGGAGCGTGGAGCCTGATACAGTGAACTGAGCTGAAATCCAGTGTGGAATGTTTGCCCGACTGAGCCACCAAGGTGCCCGGTGGCTTTCTATGATACTACACCAAAACCAGCCAAGGCCATATTTTCTTAAAAATGAGTTACAATATGACATCAGTTAACTCTTCCTACTCAGTTATATAAAAATCCACTGGTTTCTCTTGCATTTCAGATGTCCTTTCACTGATGCATAATTTGTTGTATAACTCACTGGTCATTTATAAAATAGGAGTTCACTAAGTTACACATTATCTTCCAAATGTTGACATGTTTCATTATACAATATTAAAAACCACATTTGTTAATATCACCATCATTCTCATTGAAAAACTTTTAAGTATGAGAAAGCTGCCACTGTGGTAGATACAAGTTTTGCAAATTTCTATTTTTTTTTCCTTGAAGTCACAAATGTTGTCATTGGTAACAAACACTGTCAGTTGTTTTCCTTGAAATGACAGGCTTATCTTATTTATTTTTGAGAAAATGTCTGCCAATTACCCAAGTGTGAATAACCATAGTTTGTGTCAGTTGTTGCTTCAAGTCAAATGATGTTTCGTGAAAAAAGCAGCTTGCTCAACTCAGAATTCAGAGTCTCACAAGTGCTTTTGTTAGAGACAAGCATCAGACTCTGGTATGCATCAGAAATGATTTATGCATACTCCCAGTTTCATCACACAGAATATTAAAAACAACATCTACTCAAAGGTTGAAGTTTAATACAATTAATAATTTTTACTGCTTCATTAAGGACATTCTTAGGTATAACTGTCACTTTTATTACTCTGGGTTCATGAGTGGAGAATATAATGACTGCTAATAAACTTTAGTACTACTTCCTTAATTCTTGCTAAAGTGCCAGCAGTTTTACCCACTATTAGAGGAAAAATTCGCATAATGAAGAAGGCAAATCTTGTTTATAAAGATAATGTTTGCCTAGAGGATACCTACAATAGTCTCAGGGACCTCCAGGGGTCTTTGGACCATGCTTTGAGAGTCACTGGTCAATCTTGAATATATTCCTTTAGATCTTCCACATATATGATAGAAATGCTAATTTTAATCCAAGAAGTTCATAGAAACAAATAGATAGGACGACAATTTTCCAAGGCTTGTTAAATCATTAACTGCCTCAGGCCAATATGTTCTCATGTACAAGTTTCTAGAGGAAAATATATAGCCTATCTAAAATTTATTCCTATCGTTTTGATTTCCTCAAAAGAAAATATACAGAATACTGATTTTTCCCCTTAGACAGAAAACTTTAAAAGAATATATGTTATAGAATTTTTAAAAATTATTTGTAAAAAATAGTTGTATGTTTACATGCAGCTATAAGAAATAAGACACAGAGGGATCATGTGTACTCTTTATCCAGTTTCCCCCAAAGGTAACCTTGCAAAACTATCCTACAGTATCACAACCAGGATATTGACATTGATACAGTCAAGAGACAGAACATTCCATTCCTTTGAGTATTATTCATATTGCTTTTTATAGCCACATCCATTTCCTTCCCCCCTTCTTAATTCCTGGCAACCAGTAAACTATTCTTTGTTTCTATAAATTCATCCTTTCAAGATTTTTATATAAATAGAAACATATAATATGTAAACATTTGTAACTGGCTTTTCCATTTAGCATGATTCTCTAGAGAGTCAGCAAAGTTCTTGTATGTGTCAGTAGTTTATTCTCTTTTACTATTGACCAGTAATCCTCAGTATGGACATACCATAGTTTAATCCATCAGTGGAAGGACATTAATGTTGCTTCCAGTTTGGGGCTATTAAGAAAAAAGCTGCTATCAACATTCACGTACAGGTTTTTGTTTGAACGTAGTCTCATTTCTCTGAGATAAATTCCCAGCACTACAATTGCTGAGTATAGTAGTGATATGTTTAGTTTTTAAGAAACTGTCAAACTGTTTCTCAAAATGGCTATACTAGCTTCTATTCCCACCAGCAATATGTAAATGTTTCCCTTTCTCTGCATCCTCTCCAACACTGGCGATGTTACTATTTTATATTTTAGCCCTTCTACTTGGTGTGTGATGATATTCACTTTTTAGTTTTAATTTACAAACTGGAACATTTTTAACTTACAAATATTACATCATTTGTTATAGTTCACTAGGTCCCGAAGGCTCAGTACATTGTTTTAGTCTATTTTCTCTTTGTTGCTTAGATTGGACAATTTCTATTGTTCGCTTTACAGTTTATTGATTCTTTCCTCTGATCCGTCCATTCTGTTGTTGAACCCATCTACTAAACATTTTATTTCCAATTCTTTCTCTCATTTGGTTATCGTTGATATCTTCTATTTTTTATTGGGAATTTCTGTTTCTTTACTGAAATTTATATTTTTTAAAAAACTTTATAGGTACATATTGAGTTTATCATGGCTGCTTTCAAATTTTCATCGGACAATTCTAACATCTCTGTCATTATGGCATTGCCATCTATTGATTGCCTTTATTCATACAGTTTGAAATCTTCTGTTTCTTGGAATGACCAGTGATTTTTGCATTTTACCCCTACATTTTTGTAGTGTATTATGAGACTCTAGATCTGATATAAACCATGTCCTTTAGCTAGTTTTCTCTAATACTCTCTGGCAGGGGAAGGAGGTAACTACCTACTTACTGTGTAGGGAAGGTAGAAGACCAGGTTCCCCACTTGGCCTCCACTGACACATTAGGAAAAGAGCTGACTGTTAATGTTGGGAGGAGAGGGATTTCCAGCTACTCAGGTGATCTTTCTCCATGACACCATAATGTAATGTGCTCATTACTTCTGGGAAATGTGAAAAATCCTGATTCTTCAGTGGACCTCAGGTGCTACCTCAGCAGAGATGTAAAAGGGTACTTCGTTACTTCCAGATTGGGGTGGAAATCAGTTCTGCACCCAGTGTCTACTAATATAAGGAGTTGGGATGCTCCATTATGAGCCAGCAGAGGTGAAAGACCCACCTCCATACCTGGCCTTCCTTGATACCACATCTATGTGAGTGTTAGGTTCCTCCTTACAGCCTCATGAAGGTCAAGCCTAAGCTCTTTAATCATGTGGGGGCTCTCTTTCTTTAATAAAGAGATAAATAAAATCTTTTTAAAAAATTGTATTCCTCCACTGTCTGTTATTTATCCTGAATATAACTCCATGCCTTGTATTAACTTGCACTTTACATTTTGTAAAAGCTTTCTTTAAGGGCACTACTTCTATCTTCACTAATATGTATGAATAGTATCCCTTCCTCCTCTTTTTCACTAAAGAATGCTTAATATTTCTCCTCCCTACCTCAAGCCATTTTTCTCATGGATTTCTTCTGGAAAATACTTAAAAGATATAATGTATCCAAAAAAATATGGTTATTGAATAACCCTCCTTACCACTAACAGCCTACATGGAATTCATTTTAATTAATTCAGGGTTTGTTTGCTTTTTCAGGATCTGGTTATGCTTTACAAATAAGATTTATTTAAAGATTATTTATTTATTTGAGAGAGAGAGAGCACAAGTGGGAGGGGGAGAGGGAGAAGGAGAGTTTTAAGCAGACTCCACTCTAAGTGCAGAGACCCATGAGGGGCTCGATCTCATGACTTTGAGATCATGACTTGAGCCAAAACCAAGAGTTGTACACTTAACTGACTGGGCCACCCAGGCACCCCATTTTTATTAAACATTGAAGATGATGTAGAGGTAGGATATTTTTCCTTGTAGCACAGAGAGAATACAGCAGATATATATGTGGCTGGAGGACACAGAAAAATAGAGGATGTTATTTGAGAGTTACCTGAAGAACTCTCTTGAGAGTCAATGTTTCAAGTCATTTGGTTTTATATATGGACCATCCATCCTTAAAGCTAAAACACTGAGCCATGCTATTTGGAAAAGATGAGAGTATGTCAATCCAACATCAGTCATCAGTGCTTTATAATAAAATCACGTATCACAGAAACAAGGGGCAAGTATTTCTTGATATAGAGCAAGGAAGGAAAGTGTCTACATGTAGCACATCATCTGAGAGTGCTGGAACACTCAGAGAGCTCGAGGACAACACCAGACAGCAGCTGAAGAGGAGAGGACATAATTGTAAATAAGAAAGGGCATAGGAAATGCTCTGAAGAAACTGATAGGGCATTGCTGAATGGTTTTGTAAAAACACACATCAGTGTGACCTTGGACAAAACCTTTCTCTTCTTAGGATTTCTGAGCACCATCTCCCTCCTCTGTTAAATATGGAGCATGACCAGGTAATTTCAGATTGCTGACAGAAATATGTGCCTGGCTTCATAGTCTTACATAGACCTGAATAGAATAAGCTAACTATGCTTAAATAACCAGTGGGTAATTATTATTTATGACAAGAAAAGAAGGAGTAGGAAATTCCATTAAACTTGATTCTAGTTTAACCTCGATTAATACCTTGATCAAAGGCATTTCCACTCAAAATTGTCTCCTTTGTGTAAAATATAAAATCAAGTATTCTTTAAACAGCAAAATCTAGTAAGGAGTCAAGGAAACAGTCACTCTCTTGATTAAATGAATACATGGAGAATAATTCATGAATCTGCTTATTCTTCCTTAATAACACAAAGGCCTAAACTTAAGTGAAACATCAGCAGTGAAAGGTGGGAAAACTTTGACAAAGGGCTTGATAGTACAGAGCAAGCTAAATGCAAAAGAACCTCTCCTTTTCTAAACCTCCATCTGGAGAAGCTCCTTGCAGTTTTAAGCACATGCCTCCCTACAGTAGCACAAGAGCTACTTTAGACTTTTTTGGACAAGAGTAAAAAAAAAAAACAATAACTTTTGAATGACTGAAAAATATTATAACACAAATAAAAAGAGCAAGTCAAACTTTTCATAGCAACATATTTTCAAATAGGATATTATACTCAATTATTAATAATGCTTAGTCTAATTTTTGAAGTCTGAAATTATTTTTTACACATTGCCTTTTAAAAAGAGCTTTCTTAATTCTATGTCAGAGAGTATGGAAAGTAAGAGTTTAAGAAGCAGATTGGGGAGCCTAGGTGACTCAGTTGGTTAAATGTCCTAGACTCTTGATTTCAGTTCAGGTCATGATCTCAGGGTCATGGGATCAAGCCCAGCACTGGTCTCCAGGCCCAGCATGGAGATCCTTTCTCTCTGCTCCTCCCTCATTTGTATGTTCGTTCTCTCAAATAAATAAATAAATAGATAAAATCTTTAAAAAAAAAGAGTTTAAGAATTTTAAGAATTAGATGGACAGTTAGTTGCACATGAGTCAGATAAGAAAAGCATTGTTCAAACAATTCCAGGTTAGCACTTGAGCCTTCAATTATTACCTTGCCAAAAAAAAAAAAAAAAGAAAGAAAGAAAGAAAAAACACTAAAAATTGAGAAATTGAGGACTAGATTATTTGTTTCACTTGTTTATGTTTAGTATCTAATAGATGATAGAAATAGGATTCAAACCTAGGACCCAGGCTCAAAGGAAAGTAAAAGACTGGAAGAGAGAAAATGAGGCAAGGCATAGAGCCATTTGGTATCTTCTCTGGCCATCTCCACTCTTCCTATTACACACTTCTGATCCTATCATCCTATTTTCCTGGGAAGGTTCACTTTTAGTCATACACATCATTTTCAGGGACTACTACAAGGTCCTGCTGCCTCCGACCTGCGGCTGTATAGTTGAATTCTATCTTTTTGCTGAATTACAATTAATTTCCCTTCTTAGGCTGAAGATTTTAATCCCAGTTTGAATGCATACATCTTTGAGTGGTCCAACATTTATAGTTTTATCAGGTTTGATTTCAAGTTGGCAGAGGAAGGAGCTCTGAGAACGGGATTTAATGAGGGATGGGCAGAGAGAGCATGAGATTACTGAGAACATAAGGTAAGAACAAATAAAGGGGTATCTATTCAGAGAGAAAAAAAATATATAGCAGATAAAGAAGAGGGAGTCCATTCCCTCTAAGCATCACCTGCATCAAAATCACACCTAGAGGAGTTTTTCAACTTCCTTTGGGTTCTCGGTAAGAAAAAGAGAAGATGAGCCAAAACATAAGAAGAGAACTTCAGGGCTGCAGTATTTTTAAACTTTTCTTTTTCTTTTCTAATCATAGAGATTATATTAAGAGTGCTAAAAAGACCAACGAACCTTCCCTGCAAAGAGTTACTACTTTTAAGTGTTTTAAAGTGGGTAAGAAAGATGTCTGTCCGGAATAGATACTGGTCTCAGTAACTGTCACCAGTTTGACCTCTTAACTCCCTGACAAGCCAGTGCTAAATAGGTCAAGTACATTAGCATATGCAAACATTTTGACACCTCTGTGAAATGGATGGTCCATAATCACTGCTTTATATATGAGGAAAAACTGTAACCAGAAAAGTGAAGTTCTTGCCATGGTCATTGAATTATTAGACAATGGAGCCATAATTTGAGCCCAGCTCTACAAAAATCCACAACCTTAGAGAATTACCACTGCATTTCACACTTCCTTTGGGTGGAGGAGTAATCTATAATATGAGAAATAATTACAGCTTACATGAAGCAAGTGCTTAATGATATGTCTAGCACTGTACCAAGCATTATAAATATATTTCTTTAAATTATTCCCACAATTTTATGAGCTAAGAATTATATCATCTTAGAAATAAAAAATGGAGACAGAGAAAGTAACTTATCTAAATGGTAAGACCTAAATTCCAATCAGGATGGCTCAATTCCAAAAGTTGTTTGCCTACTGATTAAGTCTTAAAATGAATAATGGCTCAACAGAGATGTCTTAGAAGGGCGCAGTTATAAAGATATTCTTGCAGGAAAACTTGCATGCAATTGAGAATGTTCCCATTTTCACTATTTAGATAATTCTCTTGCTTTTTCGTGTTGACTATCAAACGTGGGACATCCTTAAATATTGGTAAGGAGGAATATTGACCATGTTTACTGAGCAAACATTTCGGAAATACAGGTTAACATCGAAAGGGGCTGCCTTTGTCAAGTGCTCTCCCCATCTCCAATACCTGCTGAGTTGCTTGTGTTTATGCAATTAGAAGTAAAATCTTAAGAATCAGGTTTTCACCTGGGCCTGGAAATTTCAAAATGTACTGATCCTTTTGAAGACTGCCCGCAGCTCTCAGTGTGCTATTAAAAGTCTTCAGAATCTTTTATAAAACACCTTGCCGGGAGTTTCTTTTCAAGGAACTCTTCCTCTCTGCCTTCCTCTCCTGAATGTCAGGTCCCCTCTTCCTCCACTGTTCAGTGGTGTGTCAGATGTTCAGTGATCATTTATTCTGTCAGCTTGTGCTGCCCTAAGTCACCCTGATATACCTCTCCTCACTGCTGTTCTTCATAATTTCACTAGTCTTTGCTGTAATTGTTCCTAGGGCAGGGAGATTAAGTTCCCTCAACCACGATGCTGTTCATTCAGGCAGTTGTTGCTGGTGTCTTGATCAAGAGTACCCATTTATTAAGCTAGAGTTACACTATTTCATTACAAATATAGGGGGGAAAATCTTTCTCTTCATACTAGAATATGTTTATTATCAATAAGCTGATGAGTTACCCAAATATAACCTAGTTCTAGTTCCTAAATTGATTCACATACTCATGTAAACTTATAAGAGTTTTAAACAAAACGAAGACAATAGATAAAAGACTTTACAAAAGGATCACTAATTTTCAAAAAGTTGGTTTGGTACTTATTTTGTCTTCTACTAAAACACAATAGTTTAGCAATCTTCGGTGCTGTTCTATTGAATTTGAACTTATGACTTCCTAAACCAGGGTTGTAATATAAAATACACAAGAAATTAAAGGTGGGATTCTAGTAATTTTGCCTCTTTTGTCTTACTAATGTAATCTTCTTTACTTCATCTGCTTGCCATTGATATGATTACTTCATTATGAGCCAGCAGAGAAAGGATTATCGCTCTAAATTACCGTAAAAAGTAAGATCATACCTATTAGTATGAAAATATTTTGTCTATTTGCCAAACGTATAAAATAAAACTCTTGAGTGGGATTAAACTATCACTGGTACATAGTAGAGAGTGAATGGGTGTTGGGACCATTACAGAGTTAGGAGTAAATTATTTAACTTCTATAAGTCAGTTTGCTTATCCATAAAATGGGAATAATTCAATTTACTTTTAACTGTGCTTGTGAAGATAAGTTAGAAGACATATAAGATATGCGATACATTGCAGAGAGTCTAACCAGTTCCCTTAGGTGCCCGACCCCACACTTTTTAACACATACTCCAATGTTCGTCCATGTAAGAGGCATGAAAAGTCATGGTGATAACTAACTGTAAGGATAAACCACATGTTTTAAAATGATTTTAAGGATTTTTCCTCTCCAGTTCCAAATCTTATTCACTGTGAATAAGCTGACAGTATGAGGTCATCTGACATCTCAAACACAACCCAAAATTGCTACATCTTGTTAGTTTTGGAGCCAATTGTCCTCCCAAAGGCCTTGGAATTTTACAAGCATAGTCACTGAGCTTCTAATTGAAAGTCATTTGGAAGAATTAAATTTGATATTTAAAGAGAAGTCGTTAAATGCAAATATTAATGACCCTCATGAAACCACTGATTTCACTTTAGATGCACTCATTGAAGCCCAGCAAACTGGAAACCGGAAAGAAGGCCATTATAATTGATAAGATGTCATCTGCATTAGTAAACCCTTCAGCTGCAATTTAAAAAGCCAGAAATGGAAATTTATTTCATCCCGCAACTCAGAGTTATTGTTTTTTAAAACATGTTCTTCTATTGAAATTCAGTTCAAGAAGTGTCTCTTTTTTTAAAGATTTTATTTATTTGACAGAGAGAGACACAGCAAGAGAAGGAACACAAGCAAGAGTAGGAGAGGGAGAAGCAGGCTTCCCACTCAGCAGAGAGCCCATGTGGGGCTCGAGGGACCTGAGCCAAAGGCAGATGCTTAAAGACTGAGCCACCCAGGTGCCCCAAGGTGTGTCTTAAAGATACATTCGTAATGCTGGGGAAACTACCCTGGTTTATAGTTATTTATATGCATAGTCCATACATAAGCACCTGGAAAGTTATGTTGCATTGATTGTAATTGAGGAAGAGTTACTAATCTATCTTTGGGTTTTCTTACCTTAAAATCATGAACATCTGCCTAATTTTTTTAATCTCTGAAATGAAGAACTGAAAATATTATTTTTAAGATAAATGGAAAGGAACATAATTTTAAGTCATTCTGTTATTGGGGTGTTCCCCACATTTCCCTTACCATTTTCTCCAACAAATTTCCTAACCCAAGTCGTGGCTCCTTTAGCACTGTTGCTGTATAGAAGCAGTTTATCTTGGCCACGGATTCTTTATTCCCTCCAAATTTTGGCACTCACATATGCTAACTCTGGCATTAT
This sequence comes from Mustela nigripes, assembly GCF_022355385.1. NCBI lineage: Eukaryota > Metazoa > Chordata > Mammalia > Carnivora > Mustelidae > Mustela > Mustela nigripes. The sequence continues at coordinate 55,868,941 of NC_081561.1, forward strand.
TACCGAAAAGTACACTTCTAGTTGCAGCAGAAGCTCCTTTATTTGCTATTGTGGCTTATTCCTAAACAAGAATGAAAATAGTTGTCATTTCCAGACCTCTGTTGTTATTCTATCTGGAACCAGGGACAGCTCCTTCTGTCATACCATCATTTGCCAGGTACGTCTTTTGTCAGAGATTTTTGTTTTTCTGTTGTTACTGTTGTCTTTAAGAATGAATCCATTCATAGCTGTGACGCTTTTACAAAGATTCCATGATAAAAGAGAAATACTTTGCATGGTCATTAACCATTCAGTATTTTAGTAAAAATACTCAGAGCTGTGTTTTTAAAGGGGCTAGTAGAACAAGGGTAATTTTCCCCCTTTGGCTTCTTTTCTCTAGGTCTGTAGAGAAAAGTAAGTCATTGATATAGAATAGCACTGATTCTGTAGATAAAGTTCTCACAGTTGAGAAGAGAGAACAAAATAGGAGACATAGATACAATTCCATTTTAAGGATGATTTCAATGGTATAATTTGTCTCTCTATCAGGAAGTAATATGAACCTAAGATCCTGACACGTATTACTCTGCAGTATAAAGCAAAAAATAATTTTTAAAAAGGAGGCATACACAATACACATCCTGTTCTGCCAATTCAGAAGTCCTACAAAAAATAAGCCCCATAGTAATGAACACATCCAGCACCCACTCACCAATAAAAGGGCCCAGGGCTTCTTAGAGAAATGACTGATTCTAGGTGTAGGGCAGCAAATACAGAACAAGAACCTGGAGCATGTTGCCATTTCAGAAAGTAAGGAAATGCTAAGATAGATAAATAAATAAATAATTAGCCAGAAAATAATGAAATGTCTTTGGAGTAATTAAAGAACTATTCTGTGTGTCATCCTAACACCCCTTCTCTCTACCTTCATATAGGGTACCTACTACTATGCCTACAGTAACAGGCACAAGATTCATATTGAGTCAACTGTGTTCATTGGATTGGTTATGAGTTTCTTATTCGTGTAAGTTAGAAAGCTCATTTCAAACTGGCTTCAGGAAAATTTGGAATTTCCAGGTTCAAAAAAGCTTAGGGAAAACAGCTCATGTGCGATAGAATGCAAAATTAATTAGAAGGAATCTAGCAATTCTGTCTTCAACAAACTCTCATGGATATATTACAGCCCTAAAATGCTTGAAATATGTTTTTATAAAATCAAACGGTTACTTCTGGGATGGGAGTCTGAGAATCTCCACAGACCTGTTTCCCAGTAAAAACAACACTAACTGGTGAAAATGAATTTTAAAACAAGAACAACCATTTAACACCTCTGGAGATTTTCCTAAGAGCATATAGCATATGAGAAAGCTTTGCTTCAAAAATTCTACTAAATCTCAGTAAAAACAGAAGCTTGTAGTACCTGAAACATAATGTGCTCTCTCTCCTTCCTTCTCCAGCTAACCAGGATGGAAGCGAAAAAGAAGCAAAACAGTTATTGAAAGTTCTACACATGCCAGGCATTTGCTGTTCTGATTCACTGGTGTGTATTATATCACTTAGAGTAGTGAGTGACTGGAACATGAATATAAATGAAGATAGATGAATATATGCATGAATATATATGTGTGTGCATATATATATGTATCAGTAACATATATATCAATCTCCATGGTAATCCTTTCCAGGAGACGGTTGACTATATCTCCATTTTACAGATGAGGGAACTGAGCTGCTGCAAGGTCAAATGACTTTCTCAGCTTTCACAGTCTAAATAATGTGGCAGCGGGCATGGAGGTGAACTCGGAGACTCTGATCCTGAGCCACTTCCAAACAATCACAATACACTGTCTCTGATATAAAGAAGTAGGAGCCGCAAGGGGCCCTGTTTCCTGGGGCCTCTGGACCCTCTCTCCCACATCAGAGCACTTGCTACACTGGAGAGAAGTACAGATTTTGACATATTTCAAGAAAGCTCTGTGATGGTATAAAAATCTGTCAAAATTGGTTTACAGATGTGATATGCGCTTGCTTTTTCTCTCCTCACCAATTTAAATTTTAATCTCAAAGGGTTTTTAATCCACCAAAGTCTGTGGTTTTAAGTTTATCTACTTCTGAGAAATCTTTAACTTCCTGATAACCATTAGTGCCTTAAATTCATAAGAGATTTCACAACATCTGATGATAATTCCATGAATGGAAGATTATACCTCTCTGTGGGGAATAAGATTCAGAGAGAAATGAAAACTATTTGCATAAATATAAATTCTCTCATTTCTCAAAGAGAGAAATTTATATTTATGCAAATATTGTTAGTAACGAGGACTAAGACAAAAAAGAACATTATAAATGGAGAAATACACTAAAAAATAAATGCATCCTTTAAGTCTTTCATGAGGCATCAACAGCTGTTTTAACAAAATAAAATGTTATAAAAGCATTAGAAGAATTTATCCCTATTCATTTGGCTTGCTCTTGGAAAGAAATTAATATTCAGGAAACATATTCATACCACAGATACTTCACGATTATAGCCACTATTTCTATATAATACTCAAGACAGATGTGTATAGAAAATGAGAAAAGGACTGTATCAAATGATAGTGTTTTTCTTATATGTCCCAATAAATCCCTATAATGCTAAGGCAGTTTTCATAGAGCTCAAGGAAATGACACTGAGAGCGCGTTATGTGTATTTCATAAATAGGAAATAATATAAAGGATAGAAAGTGAGGTAATGACAAGCAAAATAACACAAGTCCTGAGGTTGTGGTACAAAATTATACAAGGGTGGTAGGATCAGAAACAGGATTTCTTTAAGTTCTTCAGTGTCCTTCATTCCAGAAGAGGAAGCCACACACAACAACTTTTTCCACAGTTTACTTTTTCGTATGTTAAATGCCCATAGCACTCAGTGTGCCTCCCTATGGCACGCAGCGTGATTCTTCCTGGCCTTGCAGTAACCGTTTCTTTGCCATATTCTCCATCAATAATATGAAGGGACATTTAGGGAAGGGTTACTGTTGGACATTTGTGGAATGTTTCTGTCTTATTTCTGATCCTTAACACAACCCTGAGAGCATCCTCTTTTATAAAGATGAGTCAAGAAAACAAAGGTACAGAATGCTTGCATTGTTTGTCCAAGGTCTCATCGTAAATTTTGAAGGTGGAATTTAAACTTATACATATGTAATTCAGTGCCCGTGTTCTTTTTACCTTGCCTTTATTTTTTTTTAAGATTTCATTTATTTATTTGAGAGACAGAGATTGAGGAGGCCAAGAAAAACAAGGCTGTATCTACCTCGAGTCTAGCCCTGACGTAAGTGCAGCCATCTTGATGTTCCAGATTATCACAAAATATTTCTTGGGTTCTGACCTACTCAGGTTAGCACTTTAAACAGTCCCTCTCTCCTTTAATGATTGATTTAAACCCCTGGACTGGAAAAGGGTTTTTTTGTCAAATAGCAAAAAACTTAATTGAGCTTCATTTTCTTTTTGCTACACTAATCATGTTTTGCTGTTTTCTCCCATGTCTCCTCACCTGATGTGGACTCCTTCACTGCCATAACTCTCACAGATGATCCTTTCCACTTGGGAAGATCACCTGAGCAGTCTCCCCTGGACTCAGCTGCCTCTGTCTTTCATAACTCCCCTACACATTCCCCAACTGACCAGTGTTGATTCAAGTAGGTAGGGACAGCTCTACGCCCCTATTCAGCAGGAAGAAGTTATAGAAGATGAAACCTTCCACCCTCAACAACCTTAAAGATTTAAGGGTCAAAATTGTTCAGGGGGGAATGAAGTGGAACACAGAGGCAGAAGAAAATCATTAAAGTTCCTTACCTACTGACAAGCCCTTGAAACAGGCAGAGTGGCTCTCCTCTAGGGACTTAACTGCCCTCATCTTGAGGTTTTGCTAAGGACAATCCTAGCCTGACTGACGGCCTACCCCCGACAGGTCTGACCAGGATCCTGTAAGTCTACTCTAACAATTCCTTCAGGAAACTTTATCTCTAAACCTCCAGGATAGTGTTGAGAATCATTCCCAAGCATATGACCCACTGATATACATTTAAAGGGTCTCACGAGAAGATTTTTATTATTGATAATAAATAACCCTTCTCCCAACAATAGTTAGCCCCTCAAGGTCCCGGAGACCTTGCCTCCTTAGAGACTTACATCATCCCTAATCATCCCCTTTGTCCTCACCCACCAACAAGTCCACCACTACTCTGCCTTTAAAACCTCTGACTGTAATCTGGTTCGGGGTCCAAGTCCCTACTTCACTGTGTCAGGTATACTTGGGCCCAAGTTTAAGCTTGTCCAATAAACCCTCGTGTGATTGCATTGGTGCTTGGCTCCTTGGTGGTCTCTCAGACATGAAAACTTGGGCATAACAAGATCACAAGTAGGCAGAGAGAGAGAGGAGGAAGCAGGCTCCCTGCTGAGCAGAGAGCCCGATGCGGTGCTTGATCCCAGGACCCTGAGATCATGACCTGAGCCAAAGGCAGAGGCTTTAACCCACTGAGCCACCCAGGTGCCCCTTTACCTTGCCTTTAGATGCTCTCCTGAGGAGAGGGACTTTGTCTCGCTCTGGAGAGTTCTGCCCACAGCATCAGGAATAATCATTTTAAGTAAAATGATTTTAAGTAAAATGAATTAGGTGACATATTAAGGTATCATGTAATTACAAATGAGCTAACAGTCAAGAACTTTGGGTTTGAATTACGGCTCAATCACAGATTAGTCATAAAGTCTCCTTGAGCAAACAGCTTCACCTCCCCATGCTTTTACACTTTGTTTTCTCAACTATACATGGTGACTCTATGATTGGAGTGAAAGCTCAGACTGGCAGCAGGTATCTTCTGTTTCATGCTTGTTCATAGAATGGTTACTGCAGAGAATTTCCTTTAACAGTGTAAGAGGAGATCAAAGTTCTTCAGTCCAAGTTTGGAACCCAAACAAGACCAATGATTCATTTCTTAGTTATAGATGCTCCCAGTAATTCCCTTGAAAGCTTAAAAAAAAAAAAAAAAAGGCAGAGCCCATCAAGGTAGTTAAAATATGCTTCTTTGCTCCTTTTTCTTTGGGTTTATATTAGTGCATCCTCGGCTGTATTGTTTTTGGCTTGACAGTAATATTAAATTGGCTGATGTTTTTATGGGAAGCCACAAATGTAGTTTCTGTTGCTGTTATAGCTCTCCTATAAGCAGCAAGTGGCTTGTTTGAATTGTCACTTTCTCTGACACTTTGTGTTGTTCTTGGGTCTCTGGTTTCTGTTCTTCTAACCCATGGTTCATGTTCTGAGCTGGATACTCCTTCCTTTGACAACATAGCATAGAAGGCTAGAGTTGAAAGACCACAGTTACTCACAGAAAAATCCAGACTGTGACACGGCTTTGCAAAGTGATCCAAAAATTGAACTGATGCCTCACTGATCGCCTCCTGCAGAAAATGCCCGAGTGGAGCATTTTCTTGCCCAAATTTCTCATTCCTGCTCTTCCTTGCACTCCACTTAAAATTACATAGTGAATTTAAGATCATTTTAGGCAGTATGGCCAGGCAGGATTAGACAGTTTATTAAAATATCCTTTTTTTAAGTGCTGTGAAATGCGTAAGCCTGATGATTCACAGACCTGTACCCCTGGAGCAAATAATATATTATATGTTAATAAAAATGAAAAATAGGGGTGCCTGGATGGCTCAGCGGGTTGAGCCTCTGCCTTCAGCTTGGGTCATGGTCTCAGGGTCCTGGGATCGAGCCCCACATCTGCTCAGCAGGGAGCCTGCTTCCTTCTCTCTCTCTGTCTGCCTCTCTGCCTACTTGTGACCTCTCTTTCTGTTAAATAAATAAATAGAATCTTAAAAAAATTTTTTTTTAAATTAAAAAAGAAAAATAAATAAAAAATAAAAAATAAATCCTTTTTTGTATAAAATGTTCTGCTTTTCCACATCCTAAGACTTCACATGCTGGGATGTGCTATAAAAGTAGTGTTATGCCCGAGTTTTCGCATCTGAGACCACCAAGGAGCCAAGCATGTATGCAATCACATGAGGGTTTATTGGACAAGCTTAAGCTTGGGCCCAAGTATACCTGACACAGCGGAGTAGGGACTTGGACCCCAAACCAGATTACAGTCAGAGTTTTTAAAGGCAGAGTAGGGGTGGACTCATTGGTGGGTGAGGACAAAGGGGATTAGGGATGATGTAAGTCTCTAAGGAGGCAAGGTCTCTGGGACCTTGAGGGGCTAGCTATTGTTGGGAGAAAGGTTATTTATTACCAATAATAAAAATCTTCTCATGAGACCCTTTAGATGTGTATCAGTGGGCCATATGCTTGGGAATGATTCTCGACACTATCTTGGAGGTTTAGAAATAAAGGAATTGTTAAAGTAGACTTATGGGATCCTGGTCAGACCTGTTGGGATAGGGGGTTGGTCAAGCTAGGATTGTCTTTAGGAAAATCTCAAGGTGAGGGCAGGCAGTTAAGCCCCCAGGGAGAGCCACTCTGCCTGTTTAAAGGGCTTGTCAGTAGGTGAGGAATTTTAATGATTTTCTTCTGCCTCTGTTTCCCACATCAGCTAAACTTGAGGTGGGATGTCCTTAATTTTCTTGGCCTCCACAGTAGGAAAAAAAAAATGAATTGAAAAATAGAACTGTTAACCTTTGAGATTCAAACACATCCGTGAGAGATTTTCCTATGCTAAATAGAAACTGCATATGTTAATCACTAGGCTGCTGTGGGCAACTCTGGCTCAGTTGTATGGAAATTAAATGGCTTTAGGCTTTAGGATTTGAAACAATCTCCAAATGACATTTGGAAGGCAAAAAGGGATTACACAGATTCCTTGCAAGAGAGATTGACCTTGAGGAACCTAGAATCGGTTCTGCCCACTCTCCTTTCGTTATGAAACAAGGTGATGTTTAACGACTGAGAATTTCAGTAAGACCCTGTCTCCAGAGTCAGGAACATGGCTTTCTTTGGCAGGTTATTATATAGAGAATACATTTTTGTTGGCCGTCGATCCCATTTCCATTGTGGAGCATTCTAGATTTAGTTTTTCATTCCCCAAACTACAGGTTTCAAGCTGCTGAGATCATGCAAGGTTTGTGCTGTCTTCTCTAGGCAGCCACAGTTCCATTCTGGATGATTTGTTATCTTCACTCTGGGGAGTGACTTTTCCCAAGCAAATGCAAACTTAAATTAAAAACCCATTAACAGCAGGTTATTTAGGCTTTCTTGACCCCCCCACTCCCACCCTTCAAATGGCATGAAGTTCTAGTGAGGATTAGAAATGAGGGAAGCAGACCCCGGGAAAGTATCTGTTGTGACCTGGACAGTTTCTGTTCCAACTGTCTGAATGCCAAGTAAACAAATTTCAACAACTGAGCCATCCATGCTTTTTCCCCCTCGGTTTGTGATTTATCAATATTTCTACTTATCCATATTCTACCTCACATTGCTTTTTCGTGAACTACCCTACCTCCTCCACGCAATAGCCTTTGTACTGAGATTAGGCTATTGCGTGGAGGAGGTAGGGTAGTTCACGAAAAAGCAGTGTAAGGTAGAATATGGATAAGAGATTACACAAATAATTGTGGCATTAAATTTTGCAAAACAGGAGAAATTAATAGCAAAATAGGAGAATTAAAGGAAAAACACTAGTACACAAATGGATTTTATCTGCTATACTATTAGCAGCATGAACCATGGGATCCTTTCAAACACAGGGCCTGAGGGGCAGACAGAGGGTGAGGTCGTCTATGATACATATGGCCAGAACAGAACCCCAGACCCAGACTCTGCAAGCAATGTCAACCCCATTGGCTGTACTCAGCTGGAGGCAATGAATGATAATGGATTTTCAAAACATAGAGCGTAAATGACATACAATAGCATGTATAGTATACTATATATTATACCATATAGGGCAGTTTAGGAATGCCGATGTATTTCTGCATGAGTTATAGAATTTCTGCAATGAGTTAAAGAATATTGGTCTCATTTTCTGAGACACTCGTGCAATGATCCTACCCAACATCCACCCTAGCATTCACATACAGTCCTTTGCTTCCAAAATGAGAGGTTTCCTTATAAGTGTCATTTCCAGTCATCTATTACCTTCCTCGAACATATCTCAAGCTTCTTTGTGTTCTTTATGTATAAGCAGAGATATGTTATGTTTGTATAGTACCTACCACCAATTTTGGGTTAACTAGAATCTCGTTAAATGCCAATTTTTAATGAAAATCCATGGTGGAGGGGGACATAAAGGAAAACAAATTACCAGAAGAAAAACTAGAAAGGCTGGCAGAGCATAACCATCAAAATGGGAGTCGCAAGACAGACTACATCTTTGTGGAAACGTCAGCAATACAGCAAGGGATATTTGAGGATTAGCAAATTACCAGCTCAGTGAAAACAGAACTGTAAAAAGAATTGTTGCTTTATCTATTTTAACTCCACTCAAGAACATGTGCTCAGACATGCTTTTACAAATAAAGTGTTATTTTTAATGTAATTAATCAGTAGATTTTGAGGGTGATCAGATCTGACTGAAATGACTTGGAAGATGATATGTTTGGAAGTTAAAAGGAAGAAAACCTCATTTTTGTTGTGGGGATGCCATGTTTCAAAAATATGAGCCATGATACATAATTTTAAATGTTGGTTAAGAAACCAGCATAAAAATTAAGCAAATCTAGTTACAAATCAATGAAACTTAAAAAAAAAAAAAAAAGCCTATGTCAGTAGGTTAGGACAGTTTTCTCTCTCTCTCTCTCTCTCTCTCTCTCTCTTTTCATTACAGTTTTTAAAATGATAGGAGAAGGTTTACTACCTGCCCAACAATGCAGTCAGATTATCTTAACTGTCCAGCTGCTACTATCTTTGGGTTCAGCTGCCTTGCATAAAATAATATGGGAAAGCCTGTTTTGTTTCATAATTATATTTATGGAAAGGAAGGGATTGCATTCCATGAAATTGTGCTGAGATTGATAGGAGCTGAGGACTATCACCAATGGAAGTTTTTATTCCTTTGTCCTCTGGCTTCCTATGTGGTCTCTGTCGTCAAAAAATTGGTGCTTCTTTGGGGAGAAATATCACATTTTCCTTTTGCTAATCTCCTTTGCCATATTTTTTCCAATATATTTAATACATCTTTACTTAGGGGCTGCTAAGTGCCAGGCACTGCTCCAGATGCTGGGAAGATGAAGGGGGTAATGAGAACATTTTACCAAAAGGTGGTTTCTTATTTGCTTTTTTTGAATGAAATCTCCTGCTCTTATTAAGATAATGACTAGAAGATCTAAAATAATAACAGTTGAAAGAGGTTGCCACCAGAGATGAAAGTAGAAGAGACAGAGCAAGAGACAGCTGCTTTTCATCATAACCTCTTCTGTATCTTTTCTTTTGTGTATTATTTTGATATAAATTAAAACGAAGTAACTAACTCCTTGAAGAAAAGAGTTTCACATGTGTTTACAGCCCCAAAATGAGGATTAAAAAAAAGACACTGGAGAGATAAGGCAAAACAGGATAAAGGAGTCGTTAAAGACATGACTCAGAATTTGTCAATGTAATAGAGAAGATCACAAAGCATAAAAACTCATTTAATGTTATAAGCTAGAAAAGGGTTTGGTTTTTGAATTGGCAGAGCTGATTTGAACACAAAATTAGTTCTACTAAACTTCCTTGCAATTTTTGGAATCGTGGCATCATTACATTATTTATTTTTTTAAAGATTTTGTTTATTCATTTGAGAGAGAGAGAGAGCAAGAGCCAGGAGAGGGGCAGCAGGAGAGGGAGAAGCAGACTCCCCGCTGAGTGGGGAGGCCAACACAGGATTCTATCCCAGGACTGAGCCATCCAAGTATCCCACTACATTGAATTTAATTGAACAAATATTTTTTGGATCTCTACTATGTCCCTGGCAATACAGTAGATGCTGAAATACATTAAAAAAGTGTATTAGTGAAACTAAGATCCAAAGATATTAACTTCATCCTGACAAGACTCAAATATCAGGTTTTTATACAGCAAAAAGTAGTGACTGTTCTATCTCTTGAATGACCTGGAAGCATCAATAATTTTCTAAGTTCAACTGTCCATTCAAGTCTCTTTAACTTGTACTGTTGTACTGTGTTCAAACTTGCTGATATATTGCAACAGAAATTTATATTTTCACAACCAACCACATCAATATAGTATAATTTAAAATGCGAAATATATGTGCCAGCTTGTCAGACAGCAGAAAGAAAAAAACACTTACACTATAGTCTATAGAACAAGTGACCCTTATTATTAGGGTAAAATATTTGGTCAAATAATTGCTGCATATGATTATAGTGGCAGATACATGTCACCTAGGCTTATTGAAAAAAATTAAATGCAGCTTCTAATAGCCAGGATAAATAGCATGCTATAAAAGAAAGTCAAACTCTAAATAAAGCTATCCAGTCTATTGTCAGAGATAGAGGAGAATACAGCTTTAATAAAGAAGGTATTCTTTGCCTGAAGTCTATAATCTAAATTGACTAAGCATCCATTAATCTGGGGCCTCATGAGGAGTAGAAGCCAACTGTTTCTGCAAAGCAACAGGAGTATGGCCAAGACTGTGGGCCTTTAGCCTTTTCTAGTCCATTCCATAAAAATTCATTGTTAGACATAGGAGCCATCCTGCAAAGACCAAATTAGCAGTGTTCCCTTCATACGTATTGTCCACTACTAAATTGAGGTGTACAGACAAAGCAAAGAGTTCAGGAAATGAAAGAAAGAGACTTCAAGATTACAAATCATGTCTTCAGAAAAGAAATCATTTTTCAAAATAAGATTTGGAAAGAAGCCTATTTTTAAGTCCCTTGTGACTCAGCTTGTAAAAAGGTTATCTAAACAGATTGGTTCATCAGACTGTAATATGCAAAATGGCATGGCACTCTCCTCGTGTATGTTAAACCAATAGAATTAAGCAATTAATCTTTTTTTTTTTTAAAGATTTTATTTATTTATTGACAGACAGAGATCACAAGTAGGAGAGATGCAGGCAGAGAGAGAGAGAGGAGGAAGCAGGCTTCCTGCCGAAGCAGAGAGCCCGATGCAGGACTCGATCCTAGGACCCTGGGATCATGACCTGAGCTGAAAGCAGAGGCTTTAACCCACTGAGCCACCCAGGCGTCCCAGCAACTAATCTTTAAGAGTCCTTAAAATGGCACTTTTTTTAAAAAGAAAAGAAGTCATATTGTCAGCTACATTTGTGCAAAAAAGTTGGAGTAAATTAAGAGATAAAATGATTGAAGAACCAATACTAACATCCTTCTAGCTTATTTTCATTTAATGGTTTATTAATTCCATAAGTTGGATATTTGCCTCCCAATTAAGTATCTTCATCAACATGGAGCCATTTTTATTCCTCTAAAAATTAAATATTAATGCCTTTGTTCAGTAAACATAATGTGTATTTCTCTGTACATTTATATTAACCTCATTTCATCTCAGTTATAACAAAATATTTTTCCTTAAAGTTTTTTTTTTTTTTTTAATCTAACTTCTAACCAGTAAGGAAATCATAATCATAAAACACTTTAAGGGTCAATAAAAACAAAACTTCCATGGTCTGTGGTTTTCTTTTTCTTTTTTAATTTTTAATTCAATTCACATGCAGTGACTTCTTTCCTTTATACGAATGGTATTAACAATATCAGTCATTTTTTATTCACCCCTACAGATCTCTTCATACTACCTTCCACTAGGGATAGGACCAATAAAAGAAAAAATTCTGCTAATTATCATCAAATAACACATTTAAAGTCAACCAGCCAAAGTCAAGTGACTAAATAGCAAAGTTTCTCAACTTTTTTTTTAAATCACTGCCCCTGCCAGGGAGATATTTTAGATATATTTTCCTAATTCCTCCAATGAATTAATAACACAGATATATTATATACCTGTCTATGTATTATGGTCTTTTTGGAGGTCCACAAAGATAAGCTTCAGATTAGCTAAGCTAATAGCTAAGCTATTTTTTCTGCCCATCAAGAACCAATTTTTGCCCATTTGGGGCCATATTATCCCACTGAGAATTCATGAAATACCTGGAAAAAGTTAAATATTTCCCCCACAGGATTGTATAGGAATTTAATAATTCATTAGATATTTGGTAGTGTAGGCCAAAATGTTTGCCTGGGAAGCAAAATCTCTTTGAAGTTTTATTTAATACTTCCTATACAGTTACCATCCTCAGTCATAATATATTCATATTTTCTTTGGCTTACATTGCATTCCTCCAAAATATTTCAGTTAAGTAGATCCTCTCTGGTAGTATGTCATGGGTATTCTGTGGTTTTGAGTACCTCTGTGACTTTTTTGCAGCATATCTTCCTTTATCCTTGGTATTCTAGTTCAAAAAAATAGTATTGAAAGTTTTGTGTATTCTTGAACACTGCCTCTGCAGGACTAAAAAGACATGCTGATACACTACAACTCAAAAAATTAAATAAAAAAAAAAGACCCCTATACCATCATCTTCTTTTAGGTCCTGGCCCTTGTTTCTTATCCTTTTTCCATCCAGTTCCTGGTCTTCTTATTCAAGGAAAAAAAAAAAAAAAAGAGTTCTTCTTCACAAGGTATTAGGGTGAGAGAATCTATGATGTCTTGGAATGTATGTCTTCCCACTAGATCTCTTTTTCTCAACCAGAACATTTTCATTGCAAGATGGTATAATAACAATAAAATGTATTATGATCTCATAAAATGTTGGGAAAAAATTAAGAGCTGATCTCAACCCTTACTCCTAAAAATGTGATCTTTGGTTTGCCATATTGCAAACTGATCTCTTAAATATAGTAAGTTAATAAAAAGTGAAATGGTGAATATTTTACTGTACTAGACAGTTTATATTTTAAAATCAAACCAATGATACCTGCTTATTAATGAGAAATTAGAAGGAAAAAAAACACAGGAATAACAACAAAACTATTAAAATCATATCATCTTTTACCCTACTATCTGGAGATAATTATTTTTCTAGTTAAATAATATTCTTTTAGGTATTTTAATTTTTCTTCATTTTTAAATTCAATTTTACATGAATTATGTTTATATTCCCTTGTTACAGATTAAATTGTGTCTCCCTGAAAATTTATACATTGAAGGTTTAATCCCCAAAGTCACTGTATTTGGAGATACAATTAAAGGAGGTGATTAAGGATTAATGAGGTCATAAGGGTGGGGTCCCAAACCAAGAGGATTGGTGTTCTTATAAGAAAAGGAACAAGAAAGAAAAAGAGCACATCTGGTCTTCTACTGCACATTTGTCTCCCTCATAAATGTTTAATACCGAGATGGATAGTTTTTCTGCTTTAGATTTATAGTTGTGTGTTCAAAAAAACAAATCTAGCTTACACTGGGAAAGAGTTGGATCAAATTTCTAATGAAATTGGGTATGGAAAGAGGTACATCAGTCCAGGTTAGCACAGCTCCCATTCATTGCCTTTTACTTGAGATCTTATATCCAGGTGACATCCATGGCTAATTATTTGCTCCCAGAAAAGGGAACCTGTGTTGAAAATTTCAGTCAATTTTTATAGAAGTTTATCTTTAAGGATTAGTGTTAAGGAGTTCCCAATTTTGTAGCTTAAATCTTTAAAAAGGTAGGCAAAAGCTTAGGAGTTGAGCTTCCAATAGATGTTACAGAATTGCTCCAATGCAAGATAATCTGTGGGCTTTTAGAACTGGCATAATCCACATGCTAATGGCTAAAACATACACCAGCTGGACAAAAGGCAGAATAAAATGGGTTGTGATGACATTATTGGTCCTTGAACTGGCAAGTATCCTTGTACAATGAATTCTCCATGCAGTCAAAGGTAAAATAAGGACATGCAGACATTCACTCTTCACCTCATTCTTTATTCTAGGCATCACAATCCAACTCTCAAAATGAACATTTGTCTTATTCCCAGAACTCTCTTTGTATTACTAATATTCATGAAGTAGAATGCAAAATCTTGATTCATCATTATGCAAACAACCCCTCAAATAAGTCTGCATATTGTTTACATTTTCTTTGAAGAAATTAAATGAAGCTAAAGTCAATATCTATACATTGTTATCTTTCTCACCCCCATAGATTTACAGATGCATGTACCAACATCATGATTAAATGGACACAAATTATAGAGCTCAAATTCATTTAGTGTAGCTTAATTTCCAGAGGACCACTGTGGTTTCTACATCACTTTACTGTGTGAAGAGGATGCCAGTTTTACTAGTCCTGTGAAAGACAAATCCATGTTTGTATAACTTATCTTGATGTTTAAGATGGCTGGGAATATAGTAGGATCATTTTTTAATAGCACCCTCTTCTCAAGGCCTATTGTCTCTAAAATTTTCACTAAGATTCTTTATTTGAAGTTTTTGACAATGCCTAATTTCAAAGATGCCAAAACTCTCCCAAAAACTGCCTTAAATTTTCTTTCTGTCCATAATGTACATAAGATTCTCAAAGAAGTAAGTTACTCCATTAAGACTGAGAACCATGGACTCATCCCCCCAGGTGGATAAACTCAGTTGTATTGAGATGGTTGAAAAAGAACCCTTTCCTATGATCCTACATTCCTTGGCTTTTCTCTCTTGACACATCCTAATTTACCCTGTTCCTGCTCATATGCACCTCCCATTTGTTCATCTAAGCTTAAGGGCATGATTCTTCCCATGCTTTAACCATAAAAGACACACACAACCTCCTCCAAACAGGCCCGAGAATGCATGCAAAAAGAAGCTAAAATAAAGCAGGGGTAAAAGTAAGGATGCTTGGTAAATATTTATTTGGGGTGGTTTTCCTCCTTCCTGATGCGTTTATAATTTTCTAACTACTTCATAAAAGGCCTTTTATCATGATGTACCTAAATAGGTCTGTCCTAGAAATTATACATCTTATGGTTTGGTATGTTTGTTGGATGTACAGACTGATCTTTTCCCCTAACCTTCAAATCTTGCCTTCATTTTCTTAGAGCTCCTGCCCCTGAAAGGTTTTATCTGTTAAGCACCTTGAGACTTCAGGAATTTCTTCTCTATTTAAGGTAATGACCCTCCCACTTGACACACCTAGGGAATGCAGCAAATTTCTAGAAGAGCAAACCAAACATCTGTTGAGCCCCGTTGAATCTTTTTTCACTTCACCTGACCTGACTGCTGTAGGTTCTCTGTTTTCTCCATCCCCAGCAATGGTTCTCTGCTCTCACAAGCCTGGATTCCCAGTTTTTAGCCCACAACCAAAATTGGCAAATGCCTTCCCAAGGAAAAGCAACTGCAAGTCCTGAGTTCAACTATGAAAGGTTCTCCCTCTCTGAAAATTTAGTATCTGTCATCCTCCTTGTTTCTACAACTCCTGATACTTTTTTAAACCTTCACAATTTATTTTGTCTTTGCAGGGTATTTTTTGCTTGAAGAAAGAATTGGAATGCCAGAAATTATTCCATCCTACTCCAAAATAGAAGCCTCCAAAACCACAAAAAAGTGTGGTTATCAATATTTAAAAGGTCCTAATTGACTTCTAATTCTCATTCCACATGTTAATTTTCAGTACTTTAAGAGACACACAAAAACACTTAGAAGGGCAAATAAAATAATTTATAACTTTGTAAATCAATTTCACTAAATCACTTTATTTTGGCAAACTGAGCTCAGCTAACATTGAAGGAACCTAAAGAGAGTATATTAAAGAGCATATTTTTCTTATTTAAGAAAAAAGGGGGCACCCAGGTGGTTCGGTGGGTTAAGCCTCTGCCTTCAGTTCGGTCATGACCTCAGGGTCCTGGGATCGAGCCCTGTATTGGGCTCTCTGCTCAGCGGGGAGCCTGATGTCCCCCCACCCAACCCCTGCCTGCCTCTCTGCCCACTTGAGATCTCTGTCAAGTAAATAAATAAAATCTTTAAAAAAAAAAAAAAGAAAAAAATTGTAGGACAACTATTAGAGGAGAAAGGGGTGTTTCTAGTCAACCACAAAGCAGAATAAAAGTCTGCACGCACACACATACACACACACACACACACACATACACAAATATTAAGAATGACAGAAGATGTAGGAAATTACTACAAAGGGAGAAAATAGGTTTGTTTTACCTCCTTCATTATTATATCTAAGGCCTGGCTCTTAGCAAAAGGTAACAATGTCCAAAAAGGAAAAAAATTCCCTTAGTGTCTCTTCTTCATTCTCAACATAGGGTGATAACATTTCAGAATTGACCAGGAGCAGAGATTGTTAAGAAGGGCTCTGTGGAGACTTCTAGGAATTATTCTTGGAGAGATGTTGTGGTAGCCAGCCTCCACAATGGCTCTCTGGGGATTCTTCCTTCCTGATAATCATGCCTTATATAATCCCCTACCCTAGAGGGCTGACTTGAGTAAACAACAGCAAACATAAAGGAGTGTGACTTTCAAGGCTGGGTTATAAAAAAACATTACAGTTTCCTCTTGCTCTCTCTTGGATTAATCTCTGGAGAAAGCTATCTGTCATGTCACAAGAATACAAAAGCAGCCCCTTTGAAGGGTCCATGTGGCAAGAAACTGAGGCCTTTTGCCAAAAGCCAGTACCAAATGCTGGCCAATGAGCCACCTGGAATCTCTAGCCTCAGGCAAGCCTTCAGGGACTGCAGATCTTACTGACAACTTAACTGCCACATTATGAGTGACATCAGGCCGGAACCACCTGATTTTAGATTTCCTGATCTACAGAAATGGTGAGATCATGTTTATTTTTATACCACTGTTTGGGGTAGTAATTTGCTACACAGCAAGAGATAACAAATACAGATGCCATGATATTTTATAACTCAGGAGAGGAAGGTAAAAGGTAAAGCAAGTCAATAGAACTCCTGGGGCTGCATCTCCCAGTTTAACATTATTTCCAACATCGCTCACTAGTGGACTTACCATTTACATTATGGGCAGCTGAGTATTATTTCAGAGAAGTCCCTTGAGCAGATCCATCAGATATGATAGTCTCCTTTTCTAAATTTTACAAATTTTTGTCCTGTTCTGCTTTCCAGATTTTTCCTAGTTTTTGGAACTACCCCTGATTCTTCTCATCTCCTTCCAAACTCAATAAACTTTGTGTTATAGAGTCAAAGTTTGTGTCCTCCCAAAATTCATATGTTGAAACCCTAACTCTCAATATGATGGTATTTGGAGGTAGAGACTTTGAGAGGTCATTAGGTTTGAATAAGGTCTTAAAAGCCCCAGTGGGATTAGTATCCTTATAAGAAGAAAGAGAGACAACAGATCTTGCTCTTTCCACATGCATACAAAGAGATCACGTGAGCGTAGAGCAAGATGAAACTCTCTGTAAGCCAGGAAGAGGGCAATCATCAAGAACTGAATCTGCCATTACCTTGATCTTGGACTTTTCAGTTCCAGAACTGTAATAAATGCATGTTGTTTAAGTCATCTAATCTTAGCTGCCTAAGCTAAGACACTCTAACACAAAGAATCATTCTTGTCCCTTGTAAGAGTAGCATACTATAATAAAAACTATGATGCCAATGAAATTAGTACATACATAATAAGTTATTATGAAAATAAGGAACCCAAAGAAGCAAGTGTAGAGGATGAATGAAAAATGACCCTAAATTATCATGTTTGTAAAGCCTATCATTTCTCATGTGTCCATGTAGATTAACATCAATTTGGGGACATAATTTTGAGTGCTTGCCTCTCTCCACAACTCCGTGTACTTTTCTTTAGAGGCTATGGGTAATTTTAATATTCACTCTGTGAAAAACAGTCCACTACCTGTGTGTGCTTACTAAATGTGCTATTGGATAAAAATCATTAAATGATCTCAACTATTAAAGAAATTCCTAGAATAAAGTCATAAAAAGTCAGAGTAAAATAGGCAACCACTTGACCCATTCCACAACATTAAAAGAAAGTTCATTTCTTTTTAATTTTTCCTCCTCCCTCTGACCCAGAATTTTCTCCTTGGTTATAGTATGTCAAGGAGGTTATATACAAATGGAAAAAGCTTCACAGGAACACAAAGCATTTCCCTAAACTTCTGGGAGGACAGTTGCATAACCAATTGTCTTAATAATCCCTAACTGAGGTTAGGAGACAGAAATATCAAGGTGATATTTAAAGGGTGAAACCCAGTTTTTATTTTTTTAATTTATTAAAATTTCCTTGGCCAAAGCCTTATGTTGTAAGTTAATATTAATGATATGTCCTTGAACTACACAGTGTCTATGCCACAACACTGCTGAGCACCATTTTACAAAAATAAACACTGAACTGTAAAGGTTTATTTAGGATGATAAGAGAGAGAAAATGAAAATTAGAGTGCCTGGCTTTCAGGATAGGAGCTTTTCCACCAGAGAAAATCCACCATTTAGTTTTTCATTGAAATTTCCTTAAGAATATTGCCAGGCTAAGTGACAGCTCATAAAATTTTACTGATTCTAAGATTCTTCTACATCTGCAAAAAGATAACCCCAAGGCATAGTTCACAATAAAGTTTCTATTCTTTTTGGTTTAAAAATTTAATTCCTTATTAAAATGTAAACACCCAGGGATAAATTAAAAATGAAAATTGATTAATAAGTATATGTTCCACATTTGAGTTTGTTCCTTAATCTGTCCTTAATAATCAATTTAGAAGAAATAATTCTCAATTATAAGGTATTTTCAGGAAATGCTCTTACAGATACATCCCAGTTAAGATTAACTAAATGGTTGTTGGTAAAAATGATACAATGCCAGTGAGTTTTTCATATTGATGAGGGCAAGGTCTTTAGCTAAAAGACAAACCACTGATTTGGCATTTCATTCACCAGCAAACTTTATGAGCAGAGACCTCCTATAGTCCCTGAAATAATGAGCACAGGTAACCCCCTCACCATGTTCCTATGTAGAAAGCATGAACACATGGGACTTCTCCTGGAGGGAGAGAGCTAGAACCATCAAGAGAAGTGAATTTAGTTGTCATTGATTCAGCCAAGAAAAATAACAATAACAAAAAAGAAAAACAAAAAGAATCTCAAAATTTGAAAGAATGAGTATTCGTGGTGGTTCTTTTTTAATATCTTTTCCTTTGTTGTATATCTAAATTTTTTCATACTCCTTGACCTGGTGCTCTCTGCATTAAATCCTCCCCCAGGTCCTTAGATGATCTATGATTCCAAAATCATTTTTTAAAAAAAGATTTTATTTATTTATTTGACACACAGAGAGAGAGATCACAAGTAGACAGAGAGGCAGGGAGAGATAGAGGTGGAAGCAGGCTTCCCGCCGAGCAGAGGGCCCGATGCGAGGCTCGATCCCAGGACCCCAAGATCATGACCTGAGCCTAAGGCAGAGACTTAACCCATTGAGCCACCCAGGCACCCCTCCAAAATCATTATCGTCTGTCAAGATCTTTCTTTTGGGTCCAGACTGATATAGCCAATCATCTACTTCCCATGGCCACATGAAATGCCCTAAAGGGAATGCAGACTCATCAGGTGAAAAGGTAAATTTATCGTCTTTCCTCCAAAACTGCTTGTTATCCAGGGTTGTCCCATCCCAGCAAATGAGAGAACGACACGTCTGGTGTAGAAAGTGGAACCATAGGATTCAAACGTGAAATGGATTTTTGCATTCCTCAAAGAAATGTTTCTCTTCAGTTACTTTTGATTGTTTATCTTCAATATTGCTATGCTGCCCTCTTCCTTCAATCTCCAAAACTTTCACCATCCTGCTCCAAGCTAGTATCATCTTCTGCTGGGCGACCACACTAGCCTGACGAGTGTTCCTCCCCACTTTTGCTCCCAGAAATCCATTCTCCATAGAAAGCACAGAAAGATCTTTTTTGGAATGAAGATCTTATTATCCTCACCACCCCTGCCAAATTCTTACAAAGACTTTTTGTTGCTGTGTATATAATAGGAAAAGTTACTTAATTGGCTGAAAAAACTTGTGTGTGTGTGTGTGTGTGTGTGTGTGTGTGTGTTTTACCTCTGCTTCCTCCTTGGCCTCATTTTCTTCTTCTAGGCCCTGTAATGCTATGATACTCTCATGTCAAGTCTTTTCACTATGGCCTGTTTTCCATTATTAGTCTGCAATGTGTTCCTCATAGCCATTTTGCCTAGATAACTTTACTTCACCCTTCTGGTGTCAAATTAAATGTCCTTTCCTCAGGGACATCTGTATGACTCTTCAGATTAGAGGAGTTTCCTAATCCATTATCCTGCTATTTTTAATCATAGTTTTTCTCATACTTCTATTTTACACACTAGTAGGATTATTTTCTTAGTATCTGTTGCCACCCATTTCTCATACTAGTATTTCATGAGGGCAGTGATCAGATCTGATTTGATGTCCTCATTCCTGGTTTTCAGTTGGTTGTATGAATGAAGAATAAGCAAAAATGGAAGCAAGGAAGAGGGGCCA
Organism: Mustela nigripes; assembly: GCF_022355385.1. Lineage (NCBI taxonomy): Eukaryota > Metazoa > Chordata > Mammalia > Carnivora > Mustelidae > Mustela > Mustela nigripes. The sequence continues at coordinate 55,889,342 of NC_081561.1, forward strand.
GCCCATGGAGAAATCAAATCTTATGTACTTCACAACTTTAAGACTGAATTCTGCTAGCAGTCATAGGATGGCCCCCAGTTGTAATGTGTCTCCATTACAAGTTAGATTCATTGGAGACAATAATATGAACTCAGAGACAAGGAGTTAAAAGGAGGGGAAATAGGAGCAAGCTCTTTTGAAACATTCATAAGAATTTTATCAGTTTCCCAATAATTTGAAGTGGTTGCTAGCGTCACCTTTGAAAATCGAATATCATTAACTAGCAATTTCATCTTGAATTTAGGGCCAATCAATATAAGGTTGATATTATTACTTTGAATTGGACATCTATCTACATGACATGTGTATATAAAGTGTTGTTCATTATTGCCCCTAACCATCATTTTTTATTCAGGGAAGAAACTCATTTTCTCTTCTTCATTTCAACATTTACTATAATTTACATATGATTTTCCTTCCATTTAAAATTACATTGGAACAAACACAAATATATCATTAATTCATATTATGAATCACTGCCTTCTCTGACCAGATCTAATTCTTAATGTTTTCAGTGACTTTCAAATAACATTTTTAAAAAATTTTCCTTTGGTATTTTTCTTAAAGGATGTTTTGGAGTATGAATAAAATAACTGAATTTGAACACTAAAAATGTGATTATAAATAATCAAAATCAATTTTTGTTTTAAATACATGAAATTGGGTTATATAATAGATTTTGTTTTTAAGCCTATTTTATAAAGGAAGAGCTCAATATTTATGTGAAGTCATTAGGAGGAGATTCAGCATATAAATTTATGATAGGTGACAGAGATGGGATTATATGCATATAAATCCCTTACATTCAAAGAAAACAAATCACTAAATGTTAGTATTTTCTTAGCAGAGGGAAACTGTATCACTTCATTAGAAAGGAAACAGAGTCATGTAACAGATGTGACATCATTTTTTTCACTTCATTCTACCTTTAACAATCTAAGAAAAGAATACACATTAAAAGGAATTTTTTTTCCTCTAGGAATATGATTGTACATCTGTTATATATTGTTTTATTTTACTTTTGCAAACCTCTATAAAATGATAGAGTTATACTGTAATGCCCAAGTTTTTGCATCTGAGAGACCACCAAGGAGCCAACAAAAATACAATCAAATGTGGGTTTATTTGACAAGCTTAAGCTTGGGCCCAAGTATACCGACGCAGTGAGTAGGGACTTGGACCCCAACGCTAGTTAAGGCAGGGGTTTTTATGGGTCAGTACCAGAGGCTGGGTGGGGTAGGAGAAGTTTCAGACTTTTCTGTAGTAAGCTGATTAGTTGTTGCCTGGCTGTTGCAGGGTGGGGTACTTTCTTAGAACTAAAGCAGTAGGGGAAAGTTCAGCCCTTGGGCTTGAGATGGCTGCTGAAGCTAAAATGGCTGTACTTACGCTAATGCTACACTCGAGGTGGGATGGCCTTAATTTTCTCGGCCTCCACAATACATATATCTAAAATAGATATTTTTCATTATGTTATTACTTAGTATAAGTTTTATTCAGTATGAGATTTACATTACACCAAACAGTTAAGGAAAGACTTGAGGACTATGGAGGACTTAAAAAATCTGGCTGTACTCCCGTACTATTATTCCATAAGATTCCTTGTTTTTTCCCCCTATATAATTTAGGTGAATTTCTGCCCTGTGCACAATAATTCCATATAAGAAATAATGACAGAAATTGAAAAACTAGAAAAATTTATCACGAAATAAAAATCTACTTCAATGTTTGTTGTCAGTGTCTTCTTTTTGGTGACAGTATGTTTCAAATTTATGTTGCACTAAACAAGAAAATATTTCCTCTCTTTCTCTGTTCACCTGCTCTGGATGGAATTGTGCCCTCCAAAATTCACATCTTGAAGCCCTTACCCCCAGTGTAACTACCTGAGGAGAGGGCCTACAAGGAGGTAATTCAGGTTAAATGAGTTCATAAGGGTGTGGTTGTGATCTGAAAAGATTAGTGTAAATATAAGAAGAAACAATAAAGAACGTGTTCTTCTCTTTCTGCCCTATGAGAACACAGCAAGAAGGCAGCCCTTTGCAAGCTAGAAATGACTGCCCTTGAGACTGACCCTGTTTTACCTGGATCTGGGACTTTGTTCTGGCTTCTAGAACAATGAGAAAATAAATTGCTGTTGTTTAAACCATGAAGCCTATGGTATTCTGTTATTACAGCCCAAGAAGACAAAGACAATACCTCATCCTAGGATCTTGTGACTTCTGTTCTACTCTTAAAATCACAAGTGTAAATATGTGATATATTATTCTATGTTTAGGTTAATGACTGTTGCAGTGAAAAAAAGAAAAGAAAAAAGTTATCTTTCTTAAAATGAATACGTGGGACCCTAAAATAGATTAAGAAAAAAAAAAGAGAAAAGACTCAAATAATAAAATTCAGAATGAATGAGGAGACATTACCACTGTTGCCACAGAAATAAAAAAGAACAATATAAGACTACTATGAATAATTATACACCAACAAATTGGATAACCTAGGAAAGATGGATAAATTTCTAGAAACATATATCCTACCAAGACTGAATCATAAAAAAGTGTTTTAAAGAAGAGGAAACATTTTCAAACCCATTCTGAGGCCATAAATATCCCAATGCTATAATTAGACAAAGCAACTATAAAAAACTACAAACCAATATCCCTGAAAAAATCATCCTTAAAACACTAGTAAACTAAATCCAACAACAAATTAAGATTATATACCATGACTAAATAGGATTTACTACTAGAATTCAAGAATGTTTCAATATGCAAAAATCAGTGAATGCAAAATACTATATTAAAAAACAAAACAAAACTACATGGTCATCTCAATTAATGCAGAAAAGTGACTTGACAAAATTCAATACTTTTTCATGATAAAACTCTCAGCATACTAAGAATAGAAGGAAATTACATCATACTAAAAGCCATCTATGAAAAAGTCCAGCTAACATTATAACTAATAGTGAAAAATTTTGTTTTTTTCTCTAAGATCAGTAACAAGATAATGATGCCCACCCTTACCACCGCCATTCAGCAGCGTAGTACTGAAAATCCTAGTTAGAGCAGTTAGGCAAGAAAAAAGTGAATAAAATGATCAAAATATGAAAGAAAGAAGTAAAATTATTTCTGTTCACAGATGACATGACCTCTGAAGCTAATAATACATATATGTTATTTGAATTTAAATTTAAAAAATTATATCTTGGAGCACCTGGGTGGCTCAGTGGGTCAAGCCTCTGCCTTCAGTTCAGGTCATGATCTCAGGGTCCTGGGATTGAGCCCTGCATCAAGCTCTCTGCTCAGCAGGGAGCCTGCTTCCTCCTCCCTCTCTCTTTGCCTGCCTCTCTGCCTATTTGTCATCTCTGTCTGTCAAATGAATAAATTAAATCTTTAAAAAAAAATTGTATCTTACAATATATTTGCAGACCCATGTTTAGTATAGCATTATTCAAAATAACCAAGAGGTGGAAGCAGCCTGAGTGTCCATCAGCAGATGAATGGACAAAGAGAATGTGATACATACAGAGAATGAAATTTTTCAGCCTCATAAAAAAAATGAAATCCTGTTACATGCTTTAACACAGATAAACCATGAGAGTATTATGCTAAGTGAAATAAGCCAGTCACAAAAAGATAAATACTTTACAATTCTACTTATATGAGGTCTCTAAAATAGTAAAAGCCTCAGAAACACAAAGTAGAATAGTGGTTGCCAGGTGCTGGGGAAGTAGGAAAATCAAGTTGTTCAACAGATTAGACTTTCAGTTTCACAAAATGAAAAAATGCTAGAGATCTGTTGGACAGCAATGTACATGTAGTTAATTCAACTATACTGTACACTTAAAATGGTTAAGATGATAAACTTTATCTTATGTATTTTAAGCTCAGTAAAAAATAAATAATAAAAAGAATGATATATTGATAATATTTACTTCTCTAAAAGTGAGTTTATATAATGTACTTTAAATGGCTTTGCATGGCCATTTAAAGTACATTATAAAGTACATGACCTGGCTGCAAAGGACTCAAAGGAACAGGAATACTATTATTTTTGAGCAGTCATCATAGAGATTTGGCTCATTCTTTACCAATGGATGCAATCATAAAAAATAAAACACCAAGCATAGATTGTTCAAGATGTCCAATAAAAATATATTCTAGCAACTTTTAGACACGTAAAGCTCGAATTTAGGTCAGGGTCAGAGATCACCCATATATAGTGGTGAAAGAAAAGCTAAGGGAGTGGCAGATATAAATAGAGAAGAGCAGAGAGCTGAGGAACCAGACTTGGGAGACTTTCAAAACATGTGACTCATATAAAATAAGAGCAAGAGCCAGAGAAAGAAAGTTTAAAAGGTCACAGAGGATATGTAGTTACAAACATTTAGCCTTAGCAAACGACTGTTGAGTATATTACAAGTAGCACCAAAGAAGAAATTCTTTTCCACTAAAACCAGTGGTATTGGCCTCTTGTTGCTAGGTTATTTTAGCTTAAAATAATAGTTCTCTTATGACATCTTTTATTCTGTATTTTATAAAACATCATTGATGCTCCACAAATAATACCCTTGGGGGGGTGGGGAATACAAAACCTAAATTCAATTCTAAAACACAGCTTGATGTAAGTGTTGGAGAATTTTTTTTTTTTTGACGCAATTAAAAAGAACTGATTACTAAAAATCACACAAACCCGAAAGACAGAGAAAGGGAAATGTATTTGGAAAGTGGAAAAGACATTCACGCTTTAGAAAAATTGAATAAAGAGGTGATTTCCATCTAATTGTGTATACCCAATTTGCCAATGATGACAATTTGCATGTTTAACTGGAAAGAAAATAGCAAACAGCATCTGAATGTAAATGAACATTTTTGGTTGTTTCTTTTAACAGGCAGGTAAAACAGTTACACAAAACCAAATATTGAACACAGAAAAAAGAATTATTAACATTTCAATTTATTGTTTAACCAGTAATTGTGGGAGTTGCCCCTAAATATGTACATATATGCAAATACTTTGTGAAAAGCAATGCAAAATGTGATGTATATGGGAAACAATAAAACCTTAAGGTTATAGTTTTAAGCTGTGTGACCATTTTGACTAAAGTTCAGCTTTAACCAAAATTTGTCTATTCTCAAATGCATAATGAAATATAACTGATTGGAAAGTCCAGTGTTAAAGCACTAGGGCTTAGTTATAATGCCAAGAAACAAAACAAATTAAAAAAAAAAAATGGAACTGAAGTAGGATTAAGAAGGTTGACCAAAGTGATTGAAGCTGTCTGAAAGTGGATAATTGGTATAAAAAATTTAATTTAGACACAGTTTAAAATTTGTGTTACCCTGTCTCCCCAGGATCTTTGATCAGGTTTGTATGCTGTAGGTGGAATGCTACAAGGGCTCTGCCAAGTGGGGACTCAAGGAAGGAAAATGGTCTTTACAGAAATATAGAGATGCAAGTATCAAATGGATAAAATGAACAGATGCAACTAGGATTAAAGAGTATGGAGTTGGGGGCGCCTGGGTGGCTCAGTTGCTTAAGTGACTGCCTTTGGCTCAAGTCATGATCTTGGAGTCCCGGGACTGAGCCCACATTGGGCTCCTTGCTCAGCAGGGAATCTCCTTCTCCCTCTGGCCCTCACCCCTCAGCCCTCTCTCACTCTCTCTTCTCTCTCAAATAAACAAATAAAATCTAAAATATATATATATATATTAAATATATATATAGAGAGAGAGAGAGAGAGAGAGAGAGAGCAGTCTCTGCTCCTTTGCAGAAGTTCACACTCCTCCAGCCCTATTTGGACAACATTCATAGGTCTGGACACACTAGCCCTTTCCCTGATGTTACAGAGGTTGGGGTCTAACCAACTTTGGGGTATCAGCAGTATAATATGGTGGGCCAGGTGCACCCTCTGCTGCTTCGGTAATCTTGACTGTGCCAGCACCAGCCACATCCCTGGAACAATGAGGGGTCCAAGCCTTGTGGTTATTGGCATCCAACATGATGTGTGCTATGGCCTCACCCACCTCATCCTTCTACTTGGATTGCTTACCTTCAACCTCAGATGGAGCTGATTTCATAGCATTTTGCAAGAAGTAAACCCACAGATGACTGGTCTTGGAGAACTGAATCCTAACCAGGAAAGAATCAGAAGTGAAGGGACACTTGATTCCATAATGAAGAAACAAATGCCATTTGGGCAAAAACACCTATGCCTAGGGGCTATTTCCACAATAAGATAAAGAGGAATTAAGTAACATGCGGAGGATGACATAGCTTGTAAGTGATGAACCAAACCAAGTGGCCCTACTCTGCCACTGACTCTTGAAGCATGGAATTGGGCATCAAGTTCAGGTTCAGGGCTTTTCACGGCATGCTGGGCTCACCTCTGCCATGCCCCGTCACATGTTATTTTTTTATCTATCTTTCCTGCTAAAAGTAAGCTCCTAAAGACAGAGGCTGTTGTATCTTTTCATCAGGGCAAGTAATAAGTAACTCTTTTTTGCTGGTGGCAGTGTTTTTTTTTATTTTTGTTTTTTTACTAGGTTACTCATTTCAATCCATTCTTTCCTAAGTCTGCAGCGTTCTAGGATGGTTTGTTCTATCCTCAGCCATGCCCATTTTGGAGATAAGTAACTTCTATGTTCGTGGTACAATTCTGAGTTGTACAACAGCCTTGATGCCCATTTGGAGGACCTGTAGCGTCATTCTCCAATTGGAAGAAAAACTGATTCCCATCCAGTGCCTATATTCTGGAAATATCCTGTATTAGGAAATCAAGATCACTACCCTCTACTGTCATAGTCCATACGTCTCTGTGTTTTTAAAAATCACACAGTCTTTTTAAAATCAACAGATAAACAGCGATTACTGTGTGCTAAGTTTCTGTTAACTTATACAACCCACATCAGCCCTTTATGATAGATACGATTATTTACCCTCTATTTTAAAGGGAGAAAAAGGGAGGCAAAGAGATCAGTCAGCAGAGGAGGTATTTCAACCCAGATTGTCAACCCTCCGGTCTATGCACTCAACTCCTGCCCTATATAGGAATATTTCTCCACAGTACATAAATTCCAGCTGTCACTCGGAGGGCAAACCTCTTCAGGGAAAGGGTTATAGTGTACTGGAATACAACAGTAGAATCTGAGTCTGCAGATAAAGTGCTGTGACACTGAATAACATGAGTCACTTAGCCTCTCTGAGCTGATTATAATAGACAAAGATCCCCCAGAGTCTTTCTTCAGTGAATATTTACAATGCATGAAACTCTCTCTAGGAAACATGGAGCACATTTGAGGCCCTCAGAACATTTAGTTTTTCCCTACTCCCAAATTCTTTGATACATGGATATACTGAATTATTCTCTCAGACCAAAGAGTGAAAGGATAAAATAGACTTTAGTAAATACAAGTTATGTAGTGAATAGATTTCCGGGGGTTCCTGAATCCGATTTCAACTTGTGTGTTGGGAGGGGAGTGGGTGAGCTTGGCACTTCAGACAGAACACCAAGCAATTCTCAGATACCAGCAGGGAGTCCTAGAATTCAACTCCATTCTAACACTATCTACCTGGAGACAGCTGTCAGATCCCACAAGGTGTGGGCTCAGTCTTACAAGACCAGGTTTCCTTCATACACATTATCAGCCCAAGCTGTTACCTGTGCTTCTGACCCTTCAGTTATAAATTAGAGGTTTCAAAGACTTCTTCCTGAATTGGACTCCAACTCTGGATGTCATTTGCAAGCCCAGTTTGTTCCAGTACTTCTGACTGACATATTATAAATTAGAGGTTCCCACAACTTTCCTCTTGGGTTTAATCAGTTTCCTAGACAAGCTCACAGAAACCAGAGAAACATTTTACTTACTAGACCATGAGTTTACTACAAAAGGATATAAGTCAGGAAGAGCCAGATAGAAAAGATGGATAGGACCCTATATGGGAAAAGGTACTTAGCATCAATGAGTTCTCCAGACACATCACTCTCAAGAGTAATAATACTCCAGCCAGTCTTAAGGGTTAACCTGCTTCAAGTTAAGACACTCTCTTTGCTGACCTGAGGTCCTTGATCTGTAACAGAATTAATTTTACTTCCTTTGAGATTTGCAGACCACTAGACTTGAGGAATGAAGGACCAGAATGTTCCCAGGCTACAGAGGCCAGCAAGGACTGACCAGTTTAACTTCCAATTTCTACCCCTCTTTGGAGGTCAGAGAGTGGGACTGAAAGTTTGAACCCTCTAATCACAGGATTGGTTCCTCCAGTGACAAGTGACCAGTCCTAACCCTCAGGAGATCTAGGGGCATTCAGAAAGTCACATTATCATAACAAAAGACATCACACCTTTAACCTGCCCATTACTTAAGGGTTTTAGGAGCTCTGTTCTGGAAAGGGGACAAAGATCAACTATATATTTCTCATTATAACTGACAATATCGTGATTTTGGAGCATTCAGTATATGTCAACTCCAGCTTTTGATATACGTGAAGTCAAGACTTTATTTTTTATTATTGCCTTCTGCCTGAGTTGATGCCATGAACATTACGGATATCAGTAAATAGTTCTTGAGTGAATGAATAAAAGGTAAAATTGGGAGTGATTTTATTGTTTTTAATAATTACCACTTTGCATCATGTGAGCTATTGGAAAAACATTTTGAATAACAAAGACTTACAAAAAAGAGAAAATATAAGAACAGGAAAAGTAGGGTAGGTCATTAAAGAATACATATCTGACAAATTCCATTCATTCATTCATTCATTTATTTATTTATTTATTTATTTATTTATGCAAGGGAGAGCAGAGGGAGAAGCTGAATCTCAAGCAGGCATCTGCTGAGTGTAAAACCCATGCAGGGCTTGATGCTAGGACCCTGAGATCATGACCTGAGCCAAAATCAAGAATCAGATGCTTAACTGACTAAGCCACTCAGGTGCCTCACTGTTTTTAAATCAGTGTAAAAAGTGAGTTTTTTCTTTATCTTTACCTTATTGAAGACATAGCCAACAGAAGCTGACTTTAAAAGGAAAATTTTGTTCGATTTTTGAAAAGATTTTATTCAGTTATTTGAGAGAGAGAGAAAGAGTGAAAGGGAGAGAGTTAGCCAGAGGGAGTACAAAAGGAATAGAGAGAAGCAAGCTCATTTTCTTTTTCTTTATCTTACTGAAGGGGAGCACAATATGTCACCTCAAAATATGACACTTTGGTATATTGATTACTTTGAATTAAGTTACTTGAGAAGCAGTCAGTGCAAAAAGGTTACTCTAACCCTAGTCCGTCCTCCTGAGAGCACAAAGTAACTCCCACATGCAAGGTAGCCTCTCTGTACTAGGAGGAAGTGGGACGTCCTTACCATAAGCAATTTAAGTACCAGAAGATGACAGAAACAAAATTCGTTACCTCCTCACTAATTTCCTACCTCAAGCTTACAAATCTTTGTCACAATTCTTCACAAATGCGTTGTTTCTTTGTCTAAGTACAAAAAAGCTTAAAACCAACCTGCTCTGTTCACTTTCTTGATTCTCATATTTTTAAGGAGACCCTGTATATACAGAAGTTTTTTTATATAAACAGCTAACAAAGATCCAATAAAATCTTGGGTGCCTGGGTGGCTTAGTTGTCAGTTAACAGTCTGCCTTCAGCTCAGGTCATGATCTTGGGGTCCTGAGATCGAGTCCCATGTCAGGCTTCCTGCTCAGGGAGGAGCCTACTTCTCCTTACCCCCATTTGTGCTCTCTCTTGCTATCTCTCTCTCTCTCAAATAAATGAATAAAAATGAATAAAATCTTTTTTTAAAAATCGAATAAAATTTTCCTTTTAAAGTTAGTTTCTATTCTTTGGATATAAGTACATTCACATGGGATAAAACATGGCCGAAGGATTGGCTATAGGATAAGTTGGTATTTTAGTGGTTAAATTAGAACTTATTTCAAAAGTGGCTGTTGAATCAGAGAAATACAAATCAAAACCATAGTGAGATACAAACTCGCACCAGTCGGAATGGCTAAAATTAACCAGTCAGGAAACGACAGGTGTTGGCGAGGATGCAGAAAGAGGGGAACCCTCCTACACTGTTGGTGGGAATGCAAGCTGGTGCAGCCACTCTGGAAAACAGTGTGGAGGTTCCTCAAAATGTTGAAAATAGAGCTACCCTATGACCCAGCAATCTCACTACTGGGTATTTACCCTAAAGATACAAATGTAGCGATCTGAAGGGGCACATGCACCGAATCTTTATAGCTGCAATGTCCACAATAGCCAAACTATGAAAAGAGCCTAGATGTCCATCAACAGATGAATGGATAAAGAAGAGGTGGTATATAAACACAATAGAATACTATGCAGCCATTAAAAACCCCCAAATCTTGCCATTTGCAACAACATGGATGAAACCAGAAGGTATTATGCTAAGCGAAATAAGTCAATCAGAGAAAGACATTTATCGTATGATCTCACTGATATGAGGAATTTGAGAGGCAGGACAGGGGCTCACAGGAGGAAAGGGAGGGGAAAATGAAACAAGATGAGACCACGGAGGGAGACAAAGTGTAAAAGACTTTTAATCTCAGGAAACAAACTGAGGGTTGCTGGAGGGGATGGGGAGTGGAAGGGTTGGGGGGGTGCTGGGTGATGGATATTGGGGAGGGTATGTTTTATGGTGAGTGCGGCAAATTGTGTAAGACCTATACCCCTGAAACAAATAATACATTGTGTTAATTTTTTAAAAAAGAAAAGAACAATAATAACAAAAAAAGACTGTCTGTTGATAATAGCCATCCCAAGTGAGTTCAGTGATTCAATCAATGATTATGTCAAAAAATACTACATTTAAAAAAAAACTACTACATTTTAAAATGTTGGGTTCTAGTTTATACATAGACTTATGTCATCAAACATGTATTTAGCTCATTATCCAGAATATGTTTCTTGTTATTTTCATATGTAATTCTGTCTAATATAACATGGTGCTGATTATGGATCTCCTCTCTCTGAGGATAGGTCCTTGTCTTATTATTCTTTGTTATCACATCACTGCATTTGAAGCAGCTTACCCAGCACCTAGCAACAGTGTAAGCCTTCAGGAAAAAAAAAAAAATCATGAAATTTTACGAGGATGATCAAATATGATGATATGGATTTTTATCTTCTAAATCTTGACTTCTTAAGAGAATTGCTAAGCTATTCCATGCCTCTAGTAAGAAACACAGTGAAACCATTTCCCAAAGATGCAAAGAGGAAAGCTTTTTTTACTTTTTAAAACCCTTGAGACTGCCTACATATTGCCTAAGAAAACATCTTGCTATGGTGAACTTTCTTGAATTCAACTTTAAAACCAATTATGTATAGGGAAACATCATGTATACATTGACATAAAGCCATGGCATTTTTAAGAGTGTACATAGAGAACCCCTTTTATAGCAATTTTAAGGATCTTCAGGGCTCCTTGTTGGCAGCTGGAGTGCTGTTTTTAGAAGGTGTTGGTGATTCTGACGGTCGTCACTGCTGGCTTTCCATACTGAGGACAAGGTTAAATGAAAGACTGAGGAGAAAAACAAGTCAATCCAAAAATTGAAAAACACAGAAAACTTAAGTACATATCTAGAGAGAATAGTACTTAACAGAGAGTCATCCAAACTAGAGACCAGTCTTGTTATCAGGACCTGATACTAAATCTGTGATGTTAAGGGATTTATTTATAGTTATAAACATTGAGTAAACTTATCAGTAATACAAATTAATATAACCTGCCTCATTGGAATATTGTTAGATGTGACAATATGTATGATAGCTATGATAATATATGTAGATTTTTTACTCTGCTTTTTTTTTTTATAGATAAAGAAAGAAAGGAACACTGATGTTAGTAATTCCAGGGAGAATTTTCTCAAGTGACCATACTTTCATAGGAAGCCTTTCATCATTTGAATTCTCATCTTCACTGTGCATACACCAGGGTATAGAAAGCTGTGAAACCTCACTGCCCTACATTTGTCCCTCTTCAAGATTTACATCAGAGGCTGAATGAAACCCCAGAGTTCTTACTTATTCAAAACTCTGATATAAATAACGAATTCACTGGATGGCAAAATCAACAGTCCAGACAAATGGCACCTAAAAAAGGTTAAAATCTAACAGGAATTGAACCAAATACCCATATTCGGTTCCTATCAAAAAAAAAAAAATAAAAAATAAGAACTACACACATCCAAGAGAGAGGAGATGGGTTCCTATGAAAATCCCAGGGTACATGAATTAACCATAAGTTCTCTCTAGGGAGACGTCATTACCATTACTACATTAGTGGGCCTGAAACTCATAATCTTAGAATTGTTGCTGCTGTTTTCTATGCCATCGAAACTATTTGTCCTGCCCTATCTATCCACTCCTACTTCTATTTTATAAATTAAGATGTGTGTGTGTTTTAATTATACAAGAGACTGCTTTGGATGCTTTTCCTCTTCTAAATGATCACCTAGGCTGGAGGAGCAAGAACTTGAAAAAAGTACCAAAAAGAGTCAAGGAAACCTGTGTTTGAATCCATGTACTTATATAAACATGGAGATTCAGCTTCTGTATTTGACAACTTTGTGCCTTGGCCAAGTTATGGAAATTTTCTGAGCCTTAGGTTTCCCTGTCTGTAAAATGGACGTGATAATACCTAGCCTATAGTATTTTTGTGATGATTTTACTAATGTGTTACAAGTTTTCAGTAGGCACTTTACAACATTTAAGTACCTTCACATGCCTTCACAGAAGGCAGCTACTGAAAATATAAAATGATAGATAAAATGATAGATAAAATATAAAATATAAATGATTGCAATTCCTCTTTATTCAGTGATTTAATAATTTTATTTAAAGTCATTATTTAAAAAAGCAGAGATGTACATTTTCCTTATCACAGGTGGGAACAACTTAAGGTTAACCCACCTTTAAGTCTTGAATCTCACTATGAATGTCATATTGAAATGGCAAATAATCAATGTACAGAGAAGATTGATCATGATAGTGAAAGATATAGACCCTAGATGTAGAATGGTTGAAGAACCAAAAACATAGTCTAATTGGGAAATTAAAATGCAAGATGCAGAGGGACATAAAGGCTGTCTCCAAATACTCTTCGGGATGTCATATAGAAAGGTCAGTCTACCACTGTAAAAGGCAGAAGCAGATACCAAGAGTGAGTGTTACCAAGGCACTGCTTTGGGTTCACCCTAGATAGGAATTAATTACCATAAATAAGAATTTAAGGATGCCTGGGTAGGTCAGGAGTCAAGCATCTGCCTTCAGCTCAGGTCATGACCCCAGGGTCCTGGGATCAAGCTCCATGTCCCCATGTCTGACTACCTGCTCAGCAGGGGAGCCTGCTCTCCCCTATCCCTCTGGCCCTGCTCATGCTCTGTTTCTCAAATAAATAAAGTCTTTAAAAATAAAAAAGAAATTAGAGCTGACAAAGCTGAGGAACTAAATGATGGTTTGTCAGATATGCTGCAGAGATGTCTCTGCATTGTTTTGAAGGTGACAGTATTCATTTCTCATATACCATACGTGAACATATAGATATGAAAAAATCCATTTCCAATTATAAGACTGTGAGACTTTTATTCTATAATGGATGACACGGAGATTCTTGAGACTTGTAAAAAAGTGTAACTGAAGGCAATTACACAATCTCTTTCAATCACTTGAAATATATACTTGTAAGTGATGTGGCTTTGCCTCAAGTATCTCACCTCTGAAACAGCGGGACACCAGCCCTCTCTCAAATCATCTCCAATTGATATCTAAGAATAACCAACAGTGTGCCTCACTTTTATTGAGTCAAACCTATCAGCAGTAGATACCTTCAAGTGTCTGTATACAGATCTGATCTGTATACACATCTACCAAGCAAATCAGAGTAGACTGACAGCACTCCCTGCCAGTCATGGGGATACCATGTCCATGAATACTACATCGGGAGATTTCTGATGTCAGCTTCCATGGCTCATGCAGAAACAAGGCCAGTTTCCACAATTCAAGGCCCTCCTTTGTCTCTTGGGTCCTGTAGCAGCTCTGCCCAGGCCCAGAATCTCTCAAAATCCCAATTTAATAACATCAGCCTCTGTCTCTGTCACTCAGTCTCTATCTTGTCTGTTTAAAGCCAAGCCAAGGGGCCAACTGGGAATAGACTGCACATCCCCTCCATCCTTCTTCTCCATCCCTCTCTCCTTTTTTAATCCCCTGAGTCTCTATAAACCACCTAAGACAAATTCTGTTTCCAGTTTTCAGTCACTGAACCAAAACATCAATGCATACAACCAAATAAATCTGGCCGGTGTACATTTATGTTGGGAATGGGAGTAGGCAGTATGTCATTGGTAATATTTAGAAGGGAAAATTATTGTTTATTTCAGCAGCAACTAGCCCGAATTCCCTGTTCCACATTTTTTTTTAAAAGAAGAAGGCGGATTGTAAACCCTTTTAAGATAACTTCAAATACACTAGCATTATAATTCCACAAAGAATTTTCTTTCATGCACTATAGAAATAGGCCATTAAATTTGCATGTCTAAAGGAACTTTTCAGTAATTGCTTTCCTTAAACACAATTACTATGGTCAGCCCATGTAACTAAGAAAAAGGAGGACACAGGAAATGATCCAACTTTGTCTCATTGTGTGAATTAGGAATAAAGAAGTTTTTTTTAACAGCTGTACTTATATTTTAATCTGGCTTTATAAATGAAACAGCAAAGTGCACTGACCCCTTTTTAAGGCCCTTATCTGCTTCATCTCCAGATGTAGGAGTATTCTGGTCTTAAATAGAAACTGATTTAAGAGTCTCCCTAAAGGGAAAAACTGGAGATAAAATACTTAATATTCTTATAAAAAGGAATAGTATACCCCGGGGTGGGGGGAATACATATATCTTGATGCCAGCCATTTGTCTGATTAGTACCATAATTCTGTAAACTTAGTTTACATTTCTGAGCTTCAATTTCATATTCTATCAAACTAAGGTATTGGATGCCTGACATTCCCTCTAGTTCTAAAAAAGAAAAAAAAAAAGGGAAAAAAGTCTATTATTTTCAGCCACAAAGGGTTTTGGGGGGGGGTTATACAGAAACATTTTGATTTCTATGTTTCTTTTTGTAGAGAAAAAAAGGATACTTTTTTAAATCTCTCATCTTCCTACTCCCACGAAGTTAATTAAACTCAGCAAAACATTTATTCTGTTTAGCCAAATGTTTTCAGTGTCTAGAGTATTGCTTTGACAATTACATGATAAAATATATTGTTGCCATACTTTTTTAATTTATTTTTTTTCATTTATTTATTTTCAGCATAACAGTATCATTATTTTTTCACCACACACAGTGCTCCATGCAATCCATGCCCTCTATAATACCCACCACCTGGTACCCCGATCTCCCACCCCCCCCACCACTTCAAACCCCTCAGATTGTTTTTCAGAGTCCATAGTCTCTCATGATTCACCTCCCCTTCCAATTTACCCCAATCCCCTTCTCTCTAACTCCCCATGTCCTCCATGCTTTTTGTTATGCTCCACAAATAAGTGAAACCATATGATAACTGACTCTCTCTGCTTGACTTATTTCATTCAGCATAATCTCTTCCAGTCCCGTCCATGTTGATACAAAAGTTGGGTATTCGTTCTTTCTGATGGAGGCATAATACTCTATAGTGTATATGGACCACATCTTCCTTATTCATTCATCCGTTGAAGGGCATCTTGGTTCTTTCCACAGTTTGGCGACCGTGGCCATTGCTGCTATAAACATTGGGGTACAGATGGTCCTTCTTTTCACTACATTTGTATCTTTGGGGTAAATACCCAGGAGTGCAATGGCAGGGTCATAGGGAAGTTCTATTTTTAATTTCTTGAGGAATCTCCACACTGTTCTCCAAAGAGGCTGCACCAACTTGCATTCCCACCAACAGTGTAAGAGAGTTCCCCTTTCTCCACATCCTCTCCAACATATGTTGTTTCCTGTCTTGCTAATTTTGGCCATTCTAACTGGTGTAAGGTGATATCTCAATGTAGTTTTAATTTGAATCTCCCTCATGGCTAGTGATGATGAACATTTTTTCATGTGTTTAATAGTCATTTGTATATCTTTATTGGAGAAGTGTCTGTCCATATCTTCTGCCCATTTTTTGATATGATTGTTTTTTTTTTTAAGATTTTATTTATTTAATTTGACAGACAGAAATCACAAGTAGGCAGACAGGCAGGCAGAGAGAGAGAGGAGGAAGCAGGCTCCCTGCTGAGCAGAGAGCCCGATGCGGGACTCGATCCCAGGACCCTGAGATCATGACCCGAGCCGAAGGCAGTGGCCTAACCCACTGAGCCACCCAGGCGCCTGATATGATTGTCTGTTTTGTGTGTGTTGAGTTTGAGGAGTTCATTATAGATCCTGGATATCAACCTTTTGTCTGACTGTCATTTGCAAATATCTTCTCCCATTCCGTGGGTTGCCTCTTTGTTTTCTTGACTGTTTCCTTTGCTGTGCAGAAGCTTTTGATTTTGATGAAGTCCCAAAAGTTCATCTTTGCTTTTGTTTCCTTTGCCTTTGGAGACGGATCTTGAAAGAAGTTGCTGTGGCTGATATCGAAGAGATTACTGCCTATGTTCTCCTCTAGGATTCTGATGGATTCCTATCTCACATTGAAGTCTTTTATCCATTTTGAGTTTATCGTTGTGTACGGTGTAAGAGAATGGTCGAATTTCATTCTTCTACATATAGCTGCCCAGTTTTCCCAGCACCATTTATTGAAGAGACTGTCTTTTTTCCACTGTATATTTTTTCCTGTTTTGTTGAAGATTATTTGACCATAGAGTTGAGGGTCCATATCTGGGCTCTCTACTCTTGAGAGCTCAGATTTTATAAAATAAAATATTATTTTATAAAATATTATTTTATAAAATTTTATAAAATATTATTTTGTATTATATATTATATATCCACTGGTCTATGTGTCTGTTTTTATGCCAGTACCATGCTGTCTTGGTGATCACAGCTTTGTAGTAAAGCTTGAAATCAGGTAACGTGATGCCCCCAGTTTTATTTTTGTTTTTCAACATTTCCTTAGCGATTTGGGGTCTCTTCTGATTCCATGCAAATTTTAGGATAATTTTTTAAAAGTAGAGCCCCTTCTTTCCGTGAGGTGTATCAGAGTAGGTATGCAGTGGCTATTCCAAGGACAAGATTTCCAAGAACTGAGAGGAATTCAGATTTAAGAAACAGAGTTTCTACTTAAATATTCCACTGACTAGCTGTATGAGTGGGGGCAATGACCTTAATTACTATCCCCCAAATCTCCATCCATGATTATGACTAAGTTTTTCTATTTTACTAGCAGCCTTGCTTTAAAGATCAAATGAAAAATTTATTTAGCTAACTTTAAATAATGTTTACTTTTAAACAGTATGGAATCATGTTTAAAATGATGTTATTTATAAAGCAAATAGTGTCCTACCCAAGCCTTTAAATGATGTTCACATTATGAGAACATAATTTGAACTGTTCTATAAACATCAACTCCTTTAGTTTTCAAAACAGCTGGTGAGTTGGCCTATTATTATCCACAATCTATCAATGAGAAAACTGAAACTCAGAAAGGTTAAGCAACTTACCCAACCTTTAACAGCTTATCAGTGGCTAAACTAAGATTTTAACACAATCAGTGTGGATTCTGGATTCCATTCCTGTTTTGCCTGTCTTATGCCGTTCTCACTTTGAAAACTCAGACATATTGTATGAATGTTGGTTACTATTATTATTATTGTTACTACTTCTACTATTATTATCATTATCAATATTATTATTACTTCTTGTTTCATTTTTTCTTCTGGAACTGAGAAAGTAACAGATTGAAGATCTACAATGGTGTGTCAGGCGTGTACTTTAAGACTTAGCATAAGCCAGAAGCAATATTTTAGGATATTTGAGGAACAAAAATCAAGTAATTAAACTGATAATTTTTATAAAATATTATTTAATATTAAAATAATCACAAATGTTTTTAGAGAATAAAACAAAATTCACAACGTTTTTATAACAAATCATGAAATTTCAAATAATTCTCAAGTATAAAGCAACAGCTATCTCCCCATTAAGGGCATATATTGATGGGGAAGGACAACAACTTCATGGATTATACAAGCTCATTAAGGAGTTAAACAATACCAGTTGATAATAATAATGCATTCCTGGGTTATATCTGGGACTTCTTAATGTTAACTGCAAAACAGTGTCATGATTCTAAGGTATTTTTCCATGTCCTATTATCTTATTTCCTCTTAGACCTTGAATTGCTATAGGGGATGCCTGGAAATTGTATCAAGGTCACCAGGACCAAAATACCCATGTCAGAGCCTGATGGGTCAAGTTGTGTCCTCACTAGGAACTGCCCTCCACTGGCTGCAGGAAATAGGGCATATGACTGGCTGATGGGGGAATACAAGAGCTAAGCCTTTGTGCCTGGGTTTGGGAAACTGCTGAAAGGCATCCCAGTTGGAGAGCTGATAGGTTTGAAGGCTTCAGTTATATCCCCATACAAGACCAGCTTCTGTCTTTGCTCTGTTCTGTCTTCCTCACTTCCTTAAAAACATGTCCAGAGCATATTCGCCAAAGAGCTTCTGCATGCAACTTCACGTCTCAGAGACTCCTTCCAGGGAACTCAGTCTGAGGATTGGATTATTCAGCTCCTGTGGTTTGGACTTAAATGATTAATTAACCAAGGTTTAAAAAAAAAAAAAAAAAAAAAAAAGCCCAGAGTGTTGAAGGCAGAGTTAAATGATAATGAAATCATCAAGCTTTCAGGTATCAAGGCAGGTGGGGAAACAAATATCAAAGTCAAAGTTACCATCAAACATCAAGATTAGGAACTAAAAACATGGGCAAGGCTGGTGCAACTTAATTCATGAGGACAATCTCCCTGGTCCAGGGTTTTCAAAGAATAGAGACAGTCATGATAAAAGTGTGACTCAGAGACTAACAGTTCTGAAGCACGTAATCAATAATTAATACATACACAAGGACTCAATAAAATAACAACAGTTCAAGGAAGCAAAGAAAAAATTCCCCAAACATTGTCTTTATTTCTGTCTTGTTACTAAACATTTGTTGTCCAAATAAGCTCCATTCTCACTCTTTGCTTTTATGGATTTCTTCATCTTTATCCAATTAAAAAAAAAAAAAGTTTTCTGAAAATTCTTATGTAAGAGTAAAACATAAAATTATCTTCATGAAAGGTATACAGTAATAAGGAATTACCAGTCCACAGTGTAAGTGAAGTAAAATCATACAGAAAGGTCCCCGAGTAAGGAAGTTGCTTTTGCCCTGAGGTTATTTGCAAGTATTGTCACATTTGAATTTTGATGTTGATGGCCAACCAGAGCAAAGGGGACAAAAATCAAAACTGAGGATCCACAGTGACAGGGATTCAAGCAGAGCTACTTTTCAAAATAATCTGAAGCATAAAAGGACTACATCCTCAACGTAAATGTGGATCTGATATGAATCAGCCTTCAGACCGCTGTGTAGGTTCTAGCTCCTGCTGCAGGAGTCGCTCAACCCACTTTGGTAGCTTCAGACAGGCAAAACCCCTGGGCATTTGGGGGATGTTAACACACATCTCTGGGGGAAGGTACATTCATGCCGGGCCTCAGGTCCTATGGACAGCGCCCATTCCAAGACAATCATAGGAAGAGATGCGAGAACCAGAGGAAGCAATGGTCCACAGAACAGAACTGCAGTCTTCAGGTGTTACTGACAAAGACAGTCTTATTGACCACAATTCTCCTTGACCAAACCACAGTCAGGTTTTGCCGAACCTTGTTTCTGACTAGGCTTCAGCCTTATCCCTCACCTTGTCTTTGGCCTGATGAGCGTTAGCAAGAATCCTGCTGATTCAGACAGTCCCACACTCTTTGTGTGTGTGTGTGTGTGTGTGTGTGTGTGTGTGTGTATGATTATTTTTTCCATTTTTAAAATTTATTTCAATTAATTAACATTTACCATATTATTGGTTTCAAAGTTAGAGGTCAGTGATTCATCAGTCTTCCATAACACCCAGTGCTCATCACATCGTGTGCTCTCCTTAATGCCCATTACCCAGTTGCCCCATCCCCCCACCTCCTTCCCTTCCTCGGTTTTTTTCCTAGAGTTAAGAGTCTCTAGGAGACTTCCACACTCTTATTATCTGATCCAGCTCCTCATCTCCTGTTTTTAATGGATAAGGTCTTAAACTGCTGATAGCAGGAATCATGTTAGGTCAGTTTAGCAAGAAAGCCCCTACCCTTGAGGACTCCTTTAAGTACTTTTCCATCCATGGACCCCCTTCACTCTGTTTGTTGGCTAAAAATCCCCCGCTGTTTTTTGCTACATTCAGAGTTAAGACTGCTGTCCCTCGCCTATTGTAATACCCCTATTGCACTATTCTTGAATGAAGTCTTCCTTACACTACTATACTTAATGAACTAACATAAAAAGGTTAAAATATCTGCAAGAAATAGGAAAGTATAAGAACTGTCACCATGACTTTGAAAAGATGCTAAGGAAATCCTTGAGGATGACAAATACAAAAGCAATAACTAAAATCATACTCACCATAGTCTTTTGATTTACATTCTGTTTACCAGAAGACGTCTATAAGGATCAGCAAAGCAAATAAAAAATGAATATAGAAGAGACTCTTAACTCGAGGAAACAAACTGAGGGCTTCGGAGGGGAGAGAGTTGGGGGATGGGGTGACTGGGTGATGGGCATTAAGGAGGGCATGCGATGGAATGAGCACTGGGTGTTGTATGCAACTGATGAGCCACTAAACTCAACCTCTGAAACTAATAATACATTATATGTTAATTGACTGAGTTTAAATAAAATTTTTTTAAAAGAAATGAATTTCTATAGAATGTATAGAAATGATTACATTACAAACTCCAAGAGCTGTCATGGCTCCTTTTCAAATCCTTTTTAACAGCAGTAATCAGAGAGAAGGAGAGAGAGACAGCTACAGAATATGTCATTTTTCCACTCAGAAGCGGCTTGCTTCAAGGGTCTTCAACCAAAAAGGATTTCTCAAAGTATATTCTCAAAGTATATTTTTATTTACAATGTATGTAAAATTTCTCATTGTGGTTGTTTTATTTTATTTTGATTAAGTAAAGAGTACTTTACTAAAGAAAGCCCTTGGTCATCCATACACTTGAAGGAAAAGCAGAGGACACAGGAAGTCAGTGTAAGGAAAGTGATGTCTATTGAGAAGACATTATGAGTCAGAAAAATGTACTATAGGCACTGCAATTATTTGTCTTTTTATGCTGGTAATTATACAGTACTCATACTTCCTGTCTCTTCAGTATCCATTTAGTATTTACAGAAGTTTAGTTAAGGCTGCACAATACTAATAATAAGTACCATTGATAAGGCTCTTCTAAGTAACCAGCTCTATATTGGACTTTCTGAAGTACATGAGTCCATTTCATCCCAATAGGATAGATCTCACTAACACCTCAAGAAGATAAAGAAACTTAGGCCCAAGCTCGCACTTCTAGTCAGTAGAGGAGCTAAGATTAAAATTCTGGTTTATGTGACTTCAAAGTACATCCTCATAATCACTATGCTCTGTTTCCTTTCATGTTTGAAGAAACCGTGGGTGCTCCACCAGAAAGGGATTTTAAAAACATGCTTCAATAAGAGTTGCCAGACATACTTACGAAGCAGTGCACTATTTATGTACATTACCTTAATTAAAAAAGATAAGTTTATAATTAACAGTTGACCAACTGATTTCATTTTGTCCGTCTAATTGCATTCATCAGTTTAGATAAGTTTATGGATGCACTGATTCTTTAATAGACATTACTGTTTCACAATCATTTCATATTAGAAAGATCATAAATACTGCCAACATCGATCTATTGGTACTTATTTTTAAAAATTTTAAAAGTTAAGCTTGTACTTCTGAATTTGGAAATCTAGAAAGAGCCTGTGGTTGCTGTTCTTGCTTTTGCATTTCATCAACTACCATTATCCCATTTCAAACTGAGGCCCAGAACGGAATATATTTCTGTGGTAAATTTGTTATGACAGCCCAGCAAACTAAGCGTCTCTGCACAGGTAAGATACTGATAGAATTAAAGAAGAGAAAAAGATCACTTCACACACACACACCACACACACCACTCACACCCACCCCACACAGGAATTGAGTTTGAGTGAGTCTTCAGAATTTTGAAACATTGGAACATTGGTTCACCTCCTTAAACCCTTCCTATTCAGAATGTTCTGGAACACATTTGTTAATTCTTTTATTACACTAGAATATAATCTTTTTGTGTCTGAAAACTCAATACCATTTAAGGGTCTAAGCGTTTACTTTCTATCTTCTCTCCTGTACTGAGTTTCAATCCCCCCTGACACCCTTTCTTTACATCTTTTTGTTAAAGAAAACAAAAGAAAGGAATAGTTGAGTGTGTGTGGTGTTTCTGTCAGGTTAATAAAACTGTGCATCTTCCCTAAACAGTTCCTTCCCTTGTTCAGCTTGTTCTTGTCTATTCTTAGCAAAAACAGATATATTTTTTATTGTCTTAAGTCTGTTTTATTGTTTTGTTCGTTTTTTTTTCCCCTCATAGATCTCAGGACAATCTGGGCTTGGACTATCCTGACCATATTGCTACAGACCTGTCTACTGTTTCAGGACTTCCATTCCAGCTTTGGTGACCTCTCTGTGTCAATTCCTCCTGTTTTATTTGTTCTTTTCAATGCTGATACCAGAGTGTTCTGTGTATAGTTAATTTGTTCTCTGGTCTTTTTTTTTTTTTTTTTTAAGATTTTATTTATTTATTTGACAGAGAGAGAGAGATCACAGGTAGGCAGAGAGATAGGCCAGGTGGGGGAAGCAGGCTCCCCGCTGAGTCGAGAGCCCAGTGCGGGGTTTGATCCCAGAACCCAGAGATCATGACCTGAGCCAAAGGCAGAGGCTTAACTCACTGAGCCACCCAGGTGCCCTGATCTCTGTTCTTTTAACTCTTGCATACAATTATCAAAATTTTGTCAGAATTCCACTCTAGAAGATCACATCATTCTTTTATATAAAATTTTATTTTAATTTGGTTATATAATTAGAAAATTAATGTAGGCTCACTGTAAAATTGTTTTTCAATAATGCAGAAGTTTAGAAGGAAAAAAAAGAAAAAGGTTAATTTCCCCTGTGCCCATACCAATTTCAATTCTATACCCAGAGGTATCTGTCATTCATACTTTGATGTTTCAATATCATGTTCTAGACATTTACTGGGAAAGCCATTGAGAGGATATGACCACTAGTTAACCTGTAAACTGACCAGGGCAATTGGAGTCTTCTCAATAACCACAGTCTTTGAAACATACATTTTACCTACCATTCCCAAGGTGGGGGCTGTTTCAAGAACACAGCCTTGAAAGTAAGGTGTTGTTGAGACCGTCTAGACTGAATATGTTCTAAGCTTAGTTAAGGCCTTCGTATAAACTTTTGAGATTCAGGGAGACTAGTGTAGAGATGTACTCATCTTCCAGCCACCCAAAACAAGCCTTGTATGTAAGTCCCCTTGCTTACTGAACCTACCACCTTCCAGTCTGGGGTGGTCTGTCTTCCTCTTTCCTCAGCCTCTTCTTGACCTTCAGGTTTGGGTGTAGCCTTAAATATCACCAGGGAAACTCCTGAGGTTTTGAGCCAATCACGTTTAAATATGGCATTGGATGTTTAAACACCCAAAGTTTTTAAGACTTAACAGTCTGCTCTTTGATCATCACTTTATAAATCAAAGTACCATAATATTTCAAGGAATGACAGTCCACAATGCTATTGTGCTATATCATGCATTACATTTGGTAATGATGCTACAAATGACCGGTTGGTATTGCCAGGGAATCCTTGTTCTCTGTGACATAGCCAGGGGGGTGTGGAACCGAAGGAAGGGGTTGCATTACTGTCCCAGCTTTATTGTTGGCATGGCATAATTGTTAGGATTTACAGTTATTTATATATTTAGAGAGTTAAAGCTGTTTTTAAACCACTGAATTGTCTGTCTTATATATTCAAATCTTTCTTCTATTATAGTGCACCATGGATTTGAAATATCTAAATGTCGAAAATAGCATTAAACCAAAACGTGGCAAATGTTGACTGTGGATAAATGATACATATATGGGTATCAATTTTTTAAAAATCTAATGTATCCACTGTGGAATTGTTTTTATGTCAGTACACCCAATTCTCCCTCACATTTTTCAATAGCTGCATGATAATGCTTAGCTTATAGATCGGTTGTGGACTGAATAGGAAATGTGTGGGAGCAGGGTCAAGGGAACGAGCAAGGTATGGTAAAGCATCAGGTTTTAACAGCAGAAGAAAGGAGTCACCACCTTGAACCCTGAAGAAACAGGAAGAGAATTTTCTTTGTTATTGGAACCTAGAGAGATCTGTGGCCATGGGTGGAGGGGGTGGGTAGGATGGAGTGGGGGTTGCTTGTCCAGACTTAACCAATGAGGTCTGGCTATAGTTAAAGGATGCAATTACTGGTATGGCAGAGAAGTAGCAGAGGAGAAATACCGCAATGCCCTTCCACTCTCTAATACTGTTGGTTTGACGCTATGGGCGTGGCAAACTGAATGCCAGAGGATAAAGGAAACCCACATCGGTTTCCTAGAAATCAGAATAGGGCAAAAATTGGATATAGAAGGGCAATCACAGAAAAAGAGCATTATATATATTTAGGAATCATTTTAGATATGTTGATTGATGACCTGCTACCCTGCTACATAACAGGCATTGTTTTTGGCCAAGGGGTTGCAATAATGAGTGAAACAGACAAATGTGCTGCTTTCAACGAACTTATAATTCCAGGGTGGGAGAATAATAAAGCTAACACATATCTGGTGCTTATCAGGTGCCAGATGTTGTTCTAAGTGCTTTACATATATTGCCTCATTAAATAAATCAATAGCATAAACTCGATAACCATTCTACAATGATGGAACATGATAGGTTGTATCCAATTTTCTCTTCTTTTTCCTCGTACCAACAATGATGAAATAAATTTTCCTGAGCATCCATCTTTGTGTGCACAGATAAGTAATTCTGTGGAAAAGACATCTAGACATAAAATTGCGAGTCAAAGGAAATGCATTTTTTTTTTAACTTCATAGACCCAGTCAAATGATTCTCCAGATAACTGCACCAGTTCACATAATCACCCATGGGAGTGCCACTTTCTCCTTTGCAAAACCTCACTGTTATCTCACCCTCCCAATCATCGAAGCAGGAAATGGGACACCACTGTTGTTTTGATAGGTGTTCCCCTGATGACCTGTGATGTTGAGCATGTCTTTTCATATTTCCTAGCTATTAGTATGAATTTCATGAATTATTCATCCTAGTTGGATTGTTTGCCTTTTTAAAAATTGTTAACAATTAAAAATATCCTAATTAGTATAATATAAGATATAAATAACAAATATAAAAAAATAAAAATAAACTTTTGTTTTTTTTAAACAAATGTTTTCTTCCAATGGGTGCTTGTCTTGTCACTTCATTTAAAGTATCTTGCATTCTACTGTATATATTAGTGTTTGTTAAGTTACATTTCTTAATCTTTTCTTTCAGGGTCTTTGAGCTTATAACGTATTAGGAGGACTTTTGCTATCCCAAGGGAATAGAGACATATTCTCTCTTTTTTTTCCTAACAACTTTGTGAACTTCTAAATACAGGTGTTTGATTTATATGGAGTTTCCTTTTACATATGATGAGCGGTAAGATTATAAAATTAATCTTTCCCATATGGCTATCCAATTGCTAGGTACTATTTACTAAATAACAATTCTTTTCCCTACCCCAAATTATTTGAAATATCATTTCTATTATAAACTAAATAAAATTTCTTAATGATGAATCATATTTGCAGTTCTGAGATATATATACTTGGTTATGTTATTCTTTTAACACAGTAAAGGACTTAATTTGTTGATTTAAAAAATTATACTTGTGTTCATATGTGATACTGAGCTCCTGATGGCTGAAAGGTTATGTGATAGTCTTGCCTTATTACACTAGTGCTACAGTAGCCATGTGATAAGTAAGAAAACTTTAATCTTTTTCTCCCCTTTGAAACAACCTAAATAACATGAATTAGAGACAACTTTTAAGTGCCTGGTAGGATTTGATTGAACTCACAAGCTAAACAGATGTCATTTAAAGCAGTGCTGCTTTATTTAATTTTTCTTTTTTTTGTTGTTGTTGGTGGTGGTTTCTTAAGGTATGTTGCTTGTTTTTCATTTTTTTGACACTTGTATCTTCTTAAAAAATGATTAATTCCTCTAGATTTTCAGATAAGTTGTTATAAATGTGTACATAGTGTTTTCTTATTTTTTATTCCTTCACATCTGTACTTATATCCTGTTTCTTTTTCCTAACATTGATTTTTAGCAAACTCTCTTTTTTGTTAACCAGATTTGCTAGACGTTTTAATATTGTATTCATTAATTGTTTTAAAATTTACTTTTTGGTACTTAAAATCACATATACTTTAAAAAATTATCTGTATTATGAAGGCTGAATTTATCATTGTTCATTCCATCTCTCTATGTTCTTCTTGAAATTGTTTTCTGATATCTCAGATTAAAGGCTTAGTATATTTATTTTTTATTTCATTTTCTAATAAATGATCTATAACTGTTCCTCTAAGAATTGAGAGGGAGAGTGAGAATAAGTTATTATTCCAATGCTTTTCACCCCTGCTTATCTCAGAAGATATTGAAATGGAAGTTTGGGCTGAGACTCACAAGCACTAGAAACATCATCCCCAGTTTAGGTGGCAGAACCACAATGCAGAATTTTCAAGCAAAATTTTTTATGAAACTTTAGAAAACTCTTAAGTTCCTCACACATAGCTAGGATATAATGAGTCAGAGTTGAATTTGGAAAAACATTGTTGAGGAGGATTTCTCTAGATCAAACTCCGCTTGAAGTCACAATCCCTCTGATTCCCACAGAAAAGAAGAAGGGGGAGTGTGCTACTCCTCAGCCCCCCATCACTAGGAGGGGAGTTGGAGGTGGCTACTCAAAAGTTTAACCTGTGGACCCTTCAGTTTGAAGACGAAGCAGTACAATGGGGTCTGAGTTAAGCCTGGGAAGCTTGAGGACGACATACTGACCAAAGTGACCTCAATGGGAACAAAGTAGTCATTTGAAGTTTGGTAGGAAAGTGCTCTTTCAAAGTCTTACAGGAAAGACTTGCAATTTCCATGAACCAGACATCTATAAAAAGGAAGCTTGGCCCCTCTCAAAGTTGTCATCCACTCATTCCAGCTAATTAGAGGCATCAATTAGTCAGGAAAAGAGAACGAGTAGAAGAAATACCAGAAGGAATAAACCAACAAGCTTCCTTTGCTTAGATATTTGCCTGTAATAGCTCTTGGCATGGAGAGGGAGAGATGTCATAAATCAAGGTTAGAGCTTTTAACGATTACATAGGACTGAACACTTTAATGGCTGAACTGAGACTGTGTTTGATGAAATTTACAGGAATTACTATTATTATTTTTTAAGATTTTATTTATTTATTTGACAGAGAGAGAGACAGAGATCACAAGTAGGCAGAGAGGCAGGCGGATGATGGGGAAGCAGGCTCCCTGCTGAGCAGAGAGCCCAACGTGGGGCTCGATCCCAGGACCCTGAGATTATGACCTGAGCCCAAGGCAGAGGCTTAACCCACTGAGCCACCCAGGCGCCCCAACAGGAATTATTTCTTTAGGGAAAATCATGGGGCTGCCCAGTTAACCTGAGCCAGGAAGAGGGGGAAAATAGGCCCATTGAAGACCTGCAAAAGCCTGATGAGATGCAAAACGGAGTCCTTTTATGACTACATCCCCTGAATCATGTTTGCTCACATTGTGGTTACATTGCCTGATCTGGTGATTTTTAAAAGGAAGTGTTAACATCTCCCATTTTGGCTATATCTTTATATACTAGTCCTTACGTGTTTCCTCCGGTTCTCTTGCATATTTTAAACTTAGTGACTAGAAAAATAAAGACTCCTGATGGCTGAAAGTTCTTAAAATATACTTTGTGTCATAATAAAATAAGACTTTTAATCCCAAAAAAATCTTCATATTGAGTTCTATTTTTTTCTAGATTAATATTGTCACAGTAGTTTTTAAAATAAGTTTTTTCTTGGTATGTTTTTCCATCCTGCATTTTCAAACTCATTTTGTTTGGGATGTGCTTCTTGAAAATAACCTTTAAGTAATGTTGTTTGCCTTATCTATTTGCTTTTATTCTGGGTTTCTCTATTTAACTTTTGTTACCCAGTCCAATGGTATCTGTCTCATAAGAAAATGTAACCCTTTGTCTTTATTTTGAGCACTTCTGATGTATTTTTATTTACTCATTGCAGTATAATGAAATTTAAATCCAGCAAATTATTTTAGGGTATTAATTTATCATGGGAACTTATTATCTCAGTTGTTCTTTTCCTGAGCTTTGGGTTAGAAATACATCTAGAAGATGTAGTGATATAAAGAGTTTAAGTGGTGGGCTAATATACATCAAGCTTAATAAGACTTGAGGTGTATAAATATACAAATATAACACAAGCTTTACCAGGTGAAAGGTTGAGAACTCAGCTTCAGACCCAACTCCAGGGGCAATCGTTTTATTGAAGGCTCCACCCTGTACCATAGAATCTTAACATATTTTGGGAAATATAAAGTATCTTTGAGATACTTTATACACTTGAAATCCTATGATGTTATGCTATTATGTTTAACTATAAATTTCTTTCACTTATCAATCCAATGCATTAGATCAAGGAAAACAAAACAAAACAAAACAAAACAAAAAAACATGATGGTGCCGTACACCAACTAATAGTCAGCTTTAACTCAGGAATTTAGGATCTGGACTTTGGGGCAGTTTTAGACAATTTCCCAAATGAACTCCTAACTGTAAGTCATCACTGGACAATAATTGCTCAGAATACCTGTGTTGTTTCAGCACTGAAAAAATCCATTGGAATTAACACAGATCACAAACCAAAACTGTCATTTGTATTTAAATGACAGTCTTATATTTTATCATTTATCAGTGAACAGTAAAACCCTGATATAGAGAAACTAACTTGTGCTCTAGGTATTATTATAGTTATCTAGATATTGATATCCCCTACATATGAAATGTCTTTTTCTGAGGAGTAAACTCTTTTGTATTCATTATTTCTGTGATTATTAAAACATCTCTTAGGCTCTATATCAGTAAAACCATAACACCCTAGGACTTTAGAAGATGTTAGGACCTTGAAGTTCCCTGGTCTGCACTTGACCATCAAGGAGAATAAGTTCAGAGACTTTCAGGGATTTGCCTCAGACATCCAGAGAAGTGGTGGCAGAAGTGGCTCAAAGATTCAGGGACTCAGAGACTCGGTCCTAAACCTCCTGTCATAATTATTTTTCCTTTGTTGTGACTCCACAGATGCATCGCTTGAATTATAGTGAGGAAAACTTGACTGAAAGGAGGTTTGCTCACTCTTGGGTCATGGGATAACTGGTCAAGACTGTACTTGCTATTTGTTTTTTACGTCTCCATGGCCATGGTTCTCCTTTTTAGCTAACCTTATTCTCATATGGGTATCATGGTTGTGTAGCCTATGCAGTTGGTGCCTGGTACCCAGGACATGGAACAGAAAAGGTTGGGTTACTTCCATGACACAGGAAGTAGAAACAGTCATGCTGCCAAGTTCCAGAAGAATAGAAACTCCATGATGTCTAGAAGACCTGCTTCTGTTGGAGACCCCTTACCATAAGGCCAGCCACACTAGTGACTCCTGATGCTGGAAGCAGATACCCCATTAAGGAATGGAATGGTGCCAACCAACGAACATAGCTAGGGTTCCTACAGTTTGAGAAGTCTTCTCCAAGTGTGCATTAGAAATCTGGAATCTGGTCTGCATCAGCCATGCCAACCTTATTACTGCCAGGAAGGAAGCAGTTTCTCAAATGAAAAGAAGATAAATAAGCTTCTTTGTCATACCAATTCCAGACAAAAATAGCTGAAATGCTACTTAATATGAAGCAAATTGCTGTAGAGGTATAGAGCTTGTTCTCATTTTAAGGAATCTGCATCTAGGTACTTAAGTCTTCAAAAAGAACACATGATAAAATATGCTTGAGCATCTTAAAGGATTTCTTTTTTTTTTTTTTCTGGAATAATACTTAATTTTACTTCCAATCTTTTGTTATATTTTAGAGCTGATGGCAGGGCTGCCTGGGTGGCTCAGTGGGTTAAAGCCTCTGCCTTCAGCTCAGGTCATGGTCTCAGGGTCCTGGGAATGAGCCCTGCACTGGGCTCTCAGCTCAGCAGGGAGCCTGCTTCCTCGTCTCCCTCTCTCTCTGCCTGCCTCTCTGACTACTTATAATCTCTATCAAATAAATAAATAAAATCTTTAGAGCTGATGATAATTCATATTTCCATCATTTGAATCTTCTTTTTCCCATAGCTACTCAAATAGAATGAGGACAGTTCTAGAGTTTCTCAAAACCAAGAAAGGATAGGTGTTAAAAAGATCACTCTGTGCCAGCATCAGGTAGCAATAAATAGCATCGAACATTAAGTGTAATTTGGCCAGGGGAAACATTAATTTCATCATCTTAAAATTCCAGTTACTTTGCCTTATTATTTAGTCTGCACCTTTTTCACTTGTTTTGTTTTGTTTTTTTTTCCCCCTTTGAAGCAAAAGCAACTCTTTTGTTTGCTATTTCATACCTTGCATCAAAATTTCAGTACTTCTTGAAATGCCTGCGTGGCTCAGTCAGTTAAGCAGCTGCGTCTGGCTCAGGTCATGATTCCAGGGTCCTGGGATTGAGCCCCACATCGGGCTCCCTGCTCGGCAGGGAGCCTACTTCTCCCCTGCCTGATGCTCCCCCTGCGTGTGCTCTCTCTCCCTCTCTCTCTCTCTCTCTCTGTCAAAAAGAAAAAAAAAAAAATCAGTACTTCTTGCTGCAATTGTATTACGGTATGAAACCATGACTTTAATGATACTTAAAGACATCCTCAGTGCTTGTTTGCTCCTGGTCTTTTCCTGATGTCTATGAATTCCAGTTTGGGTGATTGATTGCGGTTGGCAGCCTTAAAAAGAAATACAGGTCATGATTACAGATGTCCTAAGACCTGGCTGCTCTGGTGTGACAGATTATGGGCAAAATACTAACCAAGGACTTAAATTTTTTTTTTTTTTTTAGGACTTAAATTTTTAACATAGCCTTTTCTCTGCTCACCACTACTTTTCCTTCTGAAATGGTGTTAAGAGTTACCTGCCCCTCTCCCACCCTGTATCAGGACTTGGTCAGACTCACCCTATTCACATATATCTAGAAAGATGAATATTTACTAATTGCAGATGAACTACACTTAACTTATATATTTATGGTCCTTTTGGTTTTTCTTTCCCCCAGCAAACCTAAACAGGCCATATACCTGTGTTCACTCTTATAATTGCTTCCTATTAAGGCCTATCTTCCTGACTAGTTTATAAGCCTTTAGAATTCAGGAACTCTATACTACTCATCTTCCTACACTCTAAGGTATTAGACACAGAGTAAGTGTTCAGAGAAAACTTATTCAATTAAATAATTCAAAGACCTAAGACAGACTTTTAAAAAGTGGATTAAATGATATCTTTAGTTATTTCTTACTGTATTATTGACTTTTTCATTAGTGACTTATCAGTTGCAAAGGAATGAGTGTAATATTTGAGTTTAAATTACAAATT
Organism: Mustela nigripes; assembly: GCF_022355385.1. Classification (NCBI taxonomy): domain Eukaryota; kingdom Metazoa; phylum Chordata; class Mammalia; order Carnivora; family Mustelidae; genus Mustela; species Mustela nigripes. The sequence continues at coordinate 55,921,188 of NC_081561.1, forward strand.
GATCATTTATCTATATATAGTATGATTTAAACTTCTTGAGTGGGATACCTGGGTGGCTCAGTCCGTTAAGTGTCTGCCTTCAGCTCAGGTCATTATTCCAAGTTCCTGGGATCAGGTCCTGTGATCCCGGGGGGGGGGGTGCTGCTCAGTGGGAAGCCTGCTTTTTCCTCTGCCTGCTTGTGCTAATAAATAAATAAGATATTAAAAATAAATAAATAAATTATTGGGTGTTGGTTTCCTTGTCCTGTTTTTTAAAGGGATAATGATGCTTTTTTTTATAAGATTCTTATAGGGATCAAATTGACAGAAAACTATTAATCATTATATTTGTCTCATGTCATCTTAATTTCTCTATCCTAACAAGAAAATACAATTATTTCCATCTTTAGTACGAATGCATTCAGGGAAGGTTTCAGACTTTGTTTAATGATTAAACACATTAATAAAACTGTAGAGCTAATGGAAACTTAGAAATTGGGAAATCCAGTGGTTTGCAAACTTTCATAGCTATGAGATGCTCTGTTCAAGCAAAATCCTTCTAGATAATCCAAAACCAAAAATCAGTTAATTCAGATGTTGAAGCAATAGTGGAGATAGTTGAGTCACATCTCGTCACCTTCCTTTTCTCTCAATTCAAGGGAAGGAAATCCTGATATTCCAAGATTCTTCAAATGCACTTTTTACAAAAGCTTTTGATCTTGATGAAATCCCAATAGTTCATTTTTGCCCTTGCTTCCCTTGCCTTTGGCGTTGTTCCTAGGAAGATGTTGCTGCGGCTGAGGTTGAAGAGGTTGCTGCCTGTGTT
>NC_081561.1:55926992-55980331 GCF_022355385.1 Mustela nigripes
CAAACCATAAGTGACTCTTAATCTCACAAAACAAACTGAGGGTTGCTGGGGGCAGGGGGTTTGGGAGAAGGGGGTGGGATTATGGACATTGGGGAGGGTATGTGATTTGGTGAGTGCTGTGAAGTGTGTAAACCTGGTGATTCACAGACCTGTACCCCTGGGGATAAAAATATATGTTTATCAAAAATAAAAAATTAAAAAAAAATGAATGTAGACTTACATGGCAAAAGCATTTTAATAGGAAATAAAATTTTGATTATTTTTGTGAGATTCCCATATCAATTCTTTTTTTATGTAACTACAAAAGTATCCATTATAAAAGTCAAATATTTAATCAATAAATTGTTGTTTTCATGATTTTTTAAATTACATTCACTTAGTTTTTTCCTGTCTAGTCCTTTTGGTCTACATTCTCCCAGGTAGCATGGAAGGCCCATCTCAATATTGCCCTAAACTGTCCTCAGATTCATCATTCAAAATCCTCCCACAGTTAACCTCCCCATCAAGAACAATGAATTTAAGAACAATGAATTTAAGATATCTCCCAAGTACTATGTCCCCTTAAATCTGTAGTTTTTGCATATATTTCTTCATGGAACCTTTATGCTCCTTTCTCTGTTGAACTATTTCTTCAAAAACAACTGAGATGTTACTTGCTTGACCCTTAGATATTTAGATCCTTCCTCCTCTACTATATTTCTACTGTAGTCTGTTCAAAACATAATTATAAAATTTAGAATATCTTACACTTGATTTGCATCTCTATCTCTCTATCTACTTACCTATGTATCTGTCTGTCTGTCTATAGGGAGAAAGAAAAATAAAAGCATCTAGAGAGAAAGGAACACATCCCGTTTATTTTTTATCCCCACAAGCTTGCTTAGTACCAACAAAAATATTCTAAATATATCTAAATAATTTCATCTTTTTTTTTAAGTCTGTGAAGTGTGGCATATATATTTTAATTTCCATTTTGCATGTCATAAAATGAGATTAAGTTCCAAAATCACTGAGTAAGTCAGAGCCATAGCTGGCATCAGAGAACAGACATCCTGAAAAAGAGGTCCAGAGCCTTTCTGCTCTACAAATGAATTCCAAAAATTCTCTATTTTTATAGAGATATAAAAGTCATATTTCCGTTTTTAAAAATCGCTAGTAATTTCCCCTCTTCTATAGGAAGAAGAAATATCCTGTGTCAGATAGGCATATGTTCTTAGGTGCTATCCAAGGAAGGTTTTGCCAAATTACTATATATTCTGGGTGCAAATAGATTTTCTGTCATTCATGTTATCTCTTTTTTTAAAGTACTTTATTGAGGGGTAATTGCCATTCAAGAAAATGCACATGTACAAAGTGGACAATTTGATAAGTTATGACATGAAGCACACTCTTATTAAACTATACATCAAGAGAGTGAACATGTTCATAACATCCAAAAGTTTCATTATGCCCTTTGTAATCTATCCTATACTGCCCCTATCCCCAAGCAACCTCAAGCATTATCTGTTTTCTGTCCCTATAGATTAGTTTGTGTTTTCTAGAGTTTTACATAAATGTACTCTTTTGTGGCAAGGGAGGGGAGGTTTGGCTTCTTTCACCCAATATAATTATTTTGAGACTCATCCATGCTGTTATGCATTTCAATAACAATCCCTAAAGTCACTAGTGCCTCTAACCTGCTATGATTTCAAGGGAGAAATATCACATTTATCTTACTAAACTATTACTATCTTTGACTCAGATTTATCATATCACCCTAACTCTTTCTCATTTTCTTAGGCCATCAATCAGATCTCTTCTACTGTGTTATCCTTTGAGATATATAGTTCTAGATTTAATCATATCTCTTGGAAAAAGAGAGCTTTAAAAAGCTAGCCCCAAGAATTTAGAGAAGTATAGTCATTTTATGGTCCAGTCAGATCCATATGTCTTCTAATGTTCTGTCAATGCTGTTCTTAGTTGATTGTATTACACAACATGAAGCAGAGCCTTTGCAGACTTCCTGTCTCAGTATTTCCAAATAAATACTACCTGATCTCAATATTTCTCCATTTTTCCTGCAGTGTAACCCTATTTCCCCATTCTTCACTTTATCCATCCTTCCAGAAGTAAATTCTCCAAATAAGTTCCCTCCAGAGGAACTTTCTCATTGTGAATAGTCATGATTCATATCTTCATTTGTTTGCATTCCTTTCCACAAATCAATCCTTCGGCTCTACCCTAATACTGCTATTCATCCCTGAGACTCTCTTCTCTTTGTCTTTGCCTTTTAGGAAAGAAATAACATCATGCTTCTGCTAAAATATACTCGTTTTTATCCGAAATGTTCCCTCCCTATCAGTCTCATTTTTACCAACGTTTTTCTAGCCTCACTTTGAATTCTTTCCCAAATCTTCCCAAACCCACCCATTTCAAAGTCTAATGTTTTTTGTATGCTCCCATACCATTTTGTTTGCACAACTATTGTGCATTTAGTCTCATTAACTTTGTGGTACAGTCAAGTATACATAAGATATCTTCCTGTTGCCTGTGAACTCTCAAATGACAGCTCTGAATCTTTGAAAATGCCTTGCACCCATGCAATAAATATTGTCTCAGTAGTTTTGTGTCATTTTCCCTTCTCTGAGCAGGTGCAGAAGGTTCCATGGTGATCTTCCTACGACTCCTCCCTGTGGGTCAGTAGGTCTCTTTCTGGGTAAATTTCCTTTCTTTTCTTCCAAATTCCCTCATCCTTTACTTTTTAAGGTTTTTTTTAAAGTAATCTCTACACCCAATGTGGGGCTTAAACTTCGAACCCCAAGATCAAGAGTTGTATGCTCGACCAACTGAGTCAGCCAAACACCCTGAAATTCCTTTATTCTTTAAAGTAGCAGATGATTATTAATATGTGAAGGTGGGAAAGGGGGCAGTGAAAAAGTTTTAAGTGGTGGGTTTGGGTTAGGATTAAAGATAGGAGGAGAGGTTGTCAGATTCAACAGAGATTCATTTCTAACAATTTTTCCCATTCTACACCAACAAATTAAATTATAGAAATAACTTTGTTTCTTCTGCTCACTTCTATACTACTTTAAATTATCACTCATTACGAAGAGACATCATTTTATTAACCCATCTCTACCCACTTCTCCACCCCTTAGGGCTGCCTTTTAAAAGATGGACCGAATTTCTTCCCAAAGCTAGAGTAAATAAAATTTAAAGTTTAATTCATACAATAATTTTTTTTGTAAGATTTTTATTTACTTATGTGACAGACAGAGATCACAAGTAGGCAGAGAGGCAGGCAGAGAGAGAGAGAGAGAGGGGAGGAAGCAGGCTCCCTGCAGAGCAGAGAGCCCAATGTGGGGCTCGATCCCAGGACCCTGGGATCATGACCCGAGCTGAAGGCAGAGGCTTTAACCCACTGAGCCACCCAGGCGCCCCAATTCATACAATAATTTAAAATGCATTCTATGGCTTAAAGTTATCCACCTAATTCCTACCTTTACATTTTAAAGAAGAGAACTGCTTGGATAAGTCACTTCACCTTCTGGGATTTTAATTTTTTCACCTGAAAAATGAAGCGATTTAAATGAATGATCTCTGAAGTTCTCTTCATCTCCAAGTCTTCATGAATCTGTGATTCTGTAATGTCTGCCCTGCAGGAATTCTATAAGAATAAATGTTTGTGAAATAATTTAAGACTCAAGGATGAAAGGTTTTATGGTAGTTTCAGAACTATTTTTATTAAATGAAGCATGCCAGGGAAGTCTGTTATGCCTGGGGATAGCTGTTGCCAGTGTCCCAGCACTGCCTGTGCCCAACACATCTTAGGAAGGGAAAAGGGGGACAAAAATCCCACTAATAGAGCCAGAAATCATGGTGAATCCATAGTACATATATTCCTCAAATTCAAACAAGAAAGTGGTAACAGGCACATAAACATTAACGCTTACAGAAAAGAGTCCATGAAAGGATTATGCCTTGGTGTCCTTATTAGAGCATATGCACAAGCTACAGACAAGGACTGGTGCTATCTCTGGGCATCACCTGCATGGTATATCTCCAGTGATATACCATGATGAACCTTTCCTTGCCTGACTCCTTCTGCCCATCAAAGCAACCTGTTTGATGATGTCATTCCAACCACCCAAGTAACAGATGGGGTTACTGAATCATTGCATTAGAATTCAAGACAACTTAAACTTACTAATTCGTTGTTTTTCATATTTCTCATATCAATGAACTAAACCTCAGAGTAGTCAGTGGACTATCAAAAGCCACAATTTATACATAGTTATACCAGGGCTGAGTAGCAGACTTGTGACTCCTAATCAATGCTACTTTCATCACAGCTTATTATCTTATAAATTAATTATAGTCTCAATATGAGTCGATGGAGGTGTAATGAATTCCCTGACTGCATGTTGATGAAGCTGTCAGTGCTTTACTCCAAAAGATTAAGAGAAGTGGATAATCTAGCACTTGGCAAGGCCTGCAAAGGAGATATTGTACACCAACACTGGAAGAGCAGGCATGGGCTCCACCACACCATCTAGAGAAGATAAAGGACTGGTAGTCCATAGACTGAACCCATCAGTGAATTATTTTAATTCCTCTCTACATTTCATTTTCCATATATATATATATATATATATGGAATAGCAAGATTAGACCTAAAATCATCAAATTCAGAGAGTCATTTTTGTTTGCAGTAGGTGAACATCTGCGATTTTAGGACAGGAGATATGTGTGGAATATATTGCAATTAGTTGTCTAGGAAGATATATATATATATATTTTTAATTTGTTATTTATGAGAGAGTGAGCAGTGGGGAGGAGCAGAGGGAGAGGGACAAGCAGACTCCATGCTCAGCTTGAGCCTGATGAGGAGCTTGACCTCAGGATCCTGAGCTCATGACCTGAGCCAAAACCAAGTCAGTTGCTTACCCAACTTAGCTTCACAGGCATCCCACTCATGAGATATGATTTAGGTCTTTATTCAGTGTGTAATTGATAACACAGTGAGGTTACAAAATAGAATTTTTGCTTGAAGATGCTTCAGTGTGGTCCAGGATTCTGCACTCAAGCCAGTCTGAGGACCTCATGCAGCAGTGTTCCACAACAATGCTCTTCAAACTCTAGCTTGCATCAGGATGCTTGATTAAACACAGATTCCAGACCCCTGCCCCAGACCCTATGCAGAGATTCTGATTCAGAAGGTCTAGTATGGAGCCTGAGAATTTGGACATATCACAATCTCCCAGGTAATGCTAGGCTGAATAATTGAGGTCCATATTTTGAGTACCACTGCTCTATACTCTGAAGCATGTCTTGCACAGTTTCATTGTTAGTGCCATCACCAGATGTTGAATAATGAAAAAAATAATAATGCTTTTGTTTTAGGTAAAGGAGATTAAAAGCTACCAAAATTTTAGAAGATTAAAGTAAGTGAAGTGTGTTAAAATATATAAATGCCATCTGTCCACATTTTCCTTCACCAATTGTCCTAAATTATGGTACATTTACCCAGACTTATCCTGCTGTTGGATACCGTCAACCCAAAAGGAGATGGTAAGCTTTCCTAATACAGGCACTATCAGAAATTGCTTATTGTAGAGTTTAAGAAAATTTTAATAGAAAAGTGGTTATCCTAGATACTATATAAACAAGTAAGTATGCAACTGAAAACTTGTGTGAATTAAGCTGTGGAAAATTAACTCTTTTTAAATACTATGGGAGAATGCTCTTTTAAAGGATGGTTGAACACATGCTGTGGACATTTCTGTCAAGAGTAAAGCTATCAAAGCCAAGACTGAAGTGGGACAGGTGAAGAATATTCCATATGAGTTCTTCTAGTAATTCAAACCATTACGGGATTCCAGTTAGATACAAATGCCCATTCTACATTCTGATTTATCTTCTACATAATTGAGCGCTGGCCCCATGCATTGAGGAATGATGTGGGATAGGGATTCTGCCACCCCTGGCAACTTGATTTTCTTATAGAATCATTATTTTTTTCCCCTTCTGAGATTTCGGTTTCCTTCGCAGCCTACTGTAGAAAAGTAGCAGGTTTTCACATCAGGAAGATCTCAGTTCAAATCCAAATACAAAAAATCATTATAGGATCACCACTCTGAGGCTGCTACAAAATGGCACTAAAAAATACTTGCTTGGTGGGGTTGCCATGAGGATTAAAGACAATATAAGTTAAGTAACCTTTGAAGATAGCAGCTACTTTCTATGAAGGAACAATAAGCTTCCCTGGGAATGACTTACCCTCCTATCAAATATCGGATGATCATCCAAAAACAATCTTGTTAATTTATAAATAATGGCAGGAAAGGTAATAGATGGGTAATAACATTTTAGAAGACGTGTGCATTTCTGAATGCACGTCATTCATAAATAAGTTTGCAATTTCTAACATTAAATTACCTATTGCAACTTTAAACAGAAAATAATTATTTTTTATAATAAGAAGAAGTGTTCTGAATACTTATTAACTAAATCAAAGTTCAATATACCACAAAGTAGTAAATGTACTAAAATTTATGAAATAGCTCAGAGAAACTATAGAAAAATAGTGATAAAACATTAAGGGATATCTAAAATTGACCCTTCAGCCAAAACAATTTCTGTATCAAAAAAGGCAGATGAATAATATTTAAAAAAAGAAACAGATAAAAATGAAAAGCAAAAGTAATCATTTGGTAGTGCAGAATGTGAACAATTAACAAGCTATAACCAACATGGGAGACATAAAATGGAACACATGTGAGACATAAAATTTCAATTTATACATGGGGAATAAGAATTTCCAATGCAATTGATAAATGCATTGAGTGCTATCATGATGAAAAGATTTTTCTCAACCTGCTGAATGAGAAATATCTACTCTATTTGCAGTGCTGATGAAGGGAATTCAATTTTAAAAACAAAAAAATTACAAAATCTCAGAGTACAGTTCAACAATAGGGGCTATGACAGTGAGTATCAAAATTATACCAATAATCTCTATGTTCATTCTCACTGAACTCCAATCGTGTCTTATCTAAATATGATTTTAACTGTCTTTACTACGATTGATTAAATACATTAAAATGTGTTAATATTTTGTGTCTAATACAAATTATTAGAATCCAGTAAAACAGTAAATTCTACTTGGTTATAGCTAGTGGTCATTCTTCTTTTTTAATGGAGACTGTTGATAGGCTTTATATACCCAATCCACCACTTAATTAGTGACAATAACTTTCTATAGTTTCAGAGTCCAGTATTATGGAAAGTATTAAATAAAATTTAGAATATTCATAAAACCACATCTATCCAAAAATAAGTACATTGTAAGCTGTTTTGTTTTCATTATCCTTTTAGTTAATGTGAGTCTTCTGGGAATTTCCACCTTATCTGGCCTTGCTACTATTGATTTCCTCCCATTACAGCGTCGGTATCCCTCTGTCTCTGAATGGGCAAGCGTGCACCAGAGTGACAGCCACCCACGTTTTCTTAAGCCAGAGATTTGGGCAAAGCCTATGTACTAGAAGGAAAGACTTGACTTAGTGAAATATTTACAGTTTCACTACAGTAAAACTATAGTCTTTTAGTCCCTCAAAGACTTAATGATATTCTTACAGGTATGTCGGACTTCACTGAATTTTTTGTCACAGCTTTGAAACAATAAGTCACCTTCAACAACTCATATTCACATTTACACAGTCATTCAGACTAATGACTGTTCATTTCATGCACTGATTCTGTCTGATCCAGTCTGTGGTCATCTTTAACGCAATCTAATGATAGTCCTTAAACAGAGGGCCAAAGGTCAATTGCTTTTATGAAGAAAGGAAGCATTGTAAACTATAAATCACCCATTTTAGAACATAGGGTTTTCATAAAATAGTTCTTCAGTCAAATCAATATCTTTGTTGAGGAGCTAACCTATGTTAAATGAGGCAATCCATCAGTATTGAAAAGAGAGGCCCACCCTTCCAACCAGGGGACACGGAAATGCTATCAATGGAGACCTCTGAAAAATACAAAGTACTGTTTCAAACACTGAAGGCCACCATGTAAAATTTCTTAGAAGAAATGACAAGGCATCTAAGATCCTGAGCTTTCTGTTGACGGTCTTGCAACCCAACATGTCTACTCAGAAGATCATTTTGATTCTGAAACAATTATTAAACACTCAATTTATTGCAGCCAACTGGGTTGCATATTATAATATTTATATTTTAACCAATAAGTTACATCAATATGTTCTATTGTACATTTTACCTGAGATTTAACTTCAAAAGAGGCTACCAAATAACGGTTTCCATTGACAGTAAAAAATACATAGGCATTGTAATTGACACTTGTGCTGTGCTAAACTTATTAATAATTGAGAGCTGAAGGAAATGATAGATCACCTAATGGCAAGCTAATTCTTTTTAGATAGTTGTGACTTTTTCATTTGCCTTATCTGCTTTCTCTTTAGAATCACTATCACAGGCTTTGAGGCAAGATAGACCTGAGTTTGAATCCAGGCTCTGCCATCTAGTGGCTATGGGAACTTAAGAAAAGTAATGTTACCTCTTAAAGCCTCAATTCTTCTGGAAAGGCATAACAATAGATACTCCCCACCCAGAACTTTTGTGAGAGTTAATTAAAACAATACATGCAAATGTCCTGGCTCTTAGTAAGGATCCCATAAATGTTACATATGCTTAACATCATTAACAAATGAAATATTACATTACTACATAAAGACAGGCCTGGAGGGGAACAGGGAGAGCCATAGGTCGAGGTAGGTCAATGACGGAAGTGGAATTGGCAGTGGCTACCATGTCTCCCATGCCAATGCTTTAAATGCTAAGTTGCTCCATCTCTGTGTAAAGTCCCACTTTGGAACAAATAGCTCTTTTGTTTTTATGATGTCATTTTGTAAATGGTATCAAAATAAAGACTTAGATATTAATGGAAATAAATTTTTCTTGTTTCCACTTTTAGAAAAGAATATGAATAACAAAAATGATAGTACAGGGGCACCAGGGTGGCTCAGTTGGTTAAGCAACTGCCTTCAGCTCAGGTCATGATCCCAGAGTCCCTGGAATGAGTCCCGCATCGGGCTCCCAGCTACTTGGGGAGTCAGTTTCTCCCTCTGACCTTCTCCTCTCATGCTCTCTCTCTTTCTCTCTCTCAGATAAATAAATAAATAAATAAATCTTTAAAAAATGATAGGACAAATTTTGTCATTTGTGCAAATGATAAAAAACAAAGGACGCCTAGGAACCACAGAGAGTCATGGTGGAAATGTTCCCTTTATTTCTAGATGTGTGATGTTTTTCTTCACAGACATTCTCACATTCTTGATTTTAAGCTTTTCCCCCCCAACTAAAGTAAGAAAACATAAGAGGAAAATATCCAAATGTCACTTTTCATTTATATTATTCTAGTGCCCCCTACTCGTACTAGACACAGAATTTGGTTAGTTTATTTTTAAATAGACTTGCCCTGAGAAAGAAGTGAGCATGTCTTTTCCTTTCACCTCCATAGTCCCCATTCTTCCCTACTCTTTCCCACTGAAGTAAATCACAAAAAGACAGAGATGGTGAATATTTTCATGATTTCAGCTTATGTAGAAATTTTGATCTTTTTATTAAAACATTCTTCTAGTATGGGAGTCTGCAAACTCCAGCCCAAAGGCCAAATTCTGACTTCTCTCTGTTTTTATATAGATTATGAACTAAGAATGAGTTTCCTTTTTAAGTCGTTGAAGTAAAATTAAAAAAGGGGTCATCTATGGCATGTAAAAATTATATGAGACTTAAATGCTAGTGTCCCCAGTTAAAGTTTTATTAGAACATAGCCAGGCTTGTTCATGTACACATTGCCTGGGGCTGCTTTTGTGCTCTAACAGTGGAACTGAGTAGTTGTGACACAAAGCATAAGGGGCATGCTCACTGCTTTGCTCAGCGGTTTGTTCGCTACAAATCAGTTATAATTCTACAACATTTCTGCTGTTAGGCCTATCACTGTACCATGACATTGGTTTTGTTACTTTTGTATGTGATGTAAAAAGGAAAGAAAAAAGTGGACTTTGAATAATTCAGTCTTAAGGTACAGTGGAGTGTGGGTTATTTCATTATCAAATATGATGGCAAAATATCTTTGAATTAAGCAAGGACTTTATCACAATGTTAAATAAGCATTGGTATTTCCATATGACGCCCTTACATCTCCCAACTCATGGGAAACCAACAATCGGAAAAAAGTAGAACCATTTAAATAAAATGTCTCATTCAATAGAATTTCTTCACAAAAATTAAAAAAAAAAATGAGGCTGCAACTGATTTTCTAAGAAGCTCAATTATTAGCCAAATTAGAGAATGCTTTTACTGATGTTAACATCAACTAAAGAAGTGTGGCCAGAGAAAGTAGTTAAGATTGTCAACTATTTGGCAAGACTGGGTGCTCAAAGAGTTAAAAACATTGGAAACGACATCAATAGTCGATTAAAAACAAGGCAAATTATCTTGAGTGGTTTTCCTTGGCTCTTCATTAGTCAAAAGACATTGACAGTACTGGTTGGTTGTTGCTTATTAGTGAAGTCAATGATGCATTTGGAGCAACTGAAAAGTGACCTTTGTGAATAATCTGTGTGGAGCAAATACAGGTGGAAACAGTTTCAAATAAGTTGAGAAAACACTCATACACAACAACCTGAAGTGGAATCAGCTAAGATGTGTTACAACTGATGGCGGTAAAAATATGTGTGGAGCAGAAAACCCTACCCCAGCTCCCCACGAATTCACAAAGCTTATGAAGAGGTTAAGGTGTTTAAAGCCTATGGGTTTGATTGTGTCATTCATCCACAGGTCATCTGCAGAAAGTATTTGAAGCTCTATTGTTGAACCAATTGTGTCAATAATGAACTTCATTTACTTTTGTGGATTTAACCATTGTCATTTGGATAATTTTGAACTTAGGACCAAGCATTTAATTTTTTTTCAGCCTCTATTACCAAACATTGAGCAGCTTTGAAATTCACATTTGCTAGGAACTTGATAATGTTCCTTAAGGAATAGGCAGAGTGCTTACCTTTGAAATGTATACTTCAGTGTAATCATTCCCATAATACTAATGTTGGTTGAATCACAAGTAATATCAAAGTACTTTATAAGACCAATGTTGTCAAACTTTAAAACAATAAGCTGGATTTCCACTTTTACACAAATTGTAAAGTGGGCTAAACCACAGTTCTGAGCTAAAATTATAGTTACAGCAGCATTTTTCTTACCTTAATGAATGTGCAGAGGAATTGTACATATTTTATAATCCATTGAATGGTGCAACCAAGAAGCTTCTGTTGTACCTTCAAATGGACGTGATTCCTCTGCAATGTAAGAATATGTTAAAAAGCAATTATCAAGATGAGAACCAAATAGAATCCACAAATTCCTTCCAAGAGATTGAATATATTCGATTAAAATAATATTTTTGTGGAAGGTTATCAGTATCAGTACCTCTGTGTGGGAAAAGACACAAAATTTCATTACAGATTAACATTAACAGATGGACATTTGCAATTAATTTTGATGATCGAGAACACTAAATTTGAAACCCCAAAATATGAACTTCCATCACTGCTATAACAAATGACCCCAACTAGTGGCTTAAAAAAATACTCGCTTGTTACCTTTCAGCCTTGTGGGTCAGAAGTCTGAGTTAGAGCACAGCTCACTTGGATTCACAGCTGAAAATCTCACAAGGCCAAACTCAAGGTGTCAGCAAAGCTATGTTCTTTTCTGGAAGCTCTGGAAATGATTCCACTTCTGAGCTTATTCAACGTGTAGGACAATCGCAGTTCCTATGGTTATGGAGCTGGGGCCTTCATTTCCTTTATGAACTGTCAGCCAGGAGCCAGTATGGGGATCCTTGATACTTCGTGCGTTTTTTCTCATGCTTTCCATGTGACCCTTCCATCAACCACAGATTTGCTCTCTCTCATGATTCCAATCTCTATTTCTCCTTTTCCTGCATCTCCCTCACTTCAACCTAAGAGCATTCTCTCTGTATTTAAGAGCTTGTTTAATTAGAATAGGCCCACCTGGATAAACCAAGCAGCTATCTCATATTAACCTCTGTGACCTCAATTATATCTGCAACTTCCCTTTTGCTATATAGCATAGTTAAAGGACATATGGATTAGGGTGTGGACATCTTCATGGGTCATTCATTATTCTGCCTACCATATGCAATTGAACAAAATATTATTACCCAAAAAATAAATTCATTCTTTTCATTAGTAATTTTCATGTTATAAAAATTATATATATTATCATTATTTTGAATTATGTTAATTGAAAATGTATAGAAATGTGTATTTGTCTCTTGCTATACAAATACTTGTCTAATATTCTCAACTTTGCCTTTTGGCCCATAAGCCTAAAAAAATTTACTACCTGGCCCACTATAGAAAAATTTGTTGATTTATGTTGTGGTAGAAAAATAAATTGGTATAGACTTTCTGGAAAGAAGTTTAACAAAATGTTTCACAAACTAAAATGAAAATGAATAAAGAAAACACATTTTAAAAAGCTGTGCCAGGAATTATATTACTAGAAATTTTGTCTAGAAACTTTGTCTAGGAAATAAGGTATGTCTAGGAAATAAAGTGTGCTCATATTTAACAACAGTTTTGTTTACTCAGTATCCTTTACAAAGAGAGAAGTTTATAGTAAAGCCAAGTATGTATCAATAGGGGGATGGTTAGGGGTGCCTGGGTGGCTCAGCGGGTTAAGCAGCTGCTTTCAGTTCAGGTCATGATCTCAGAGTCCTGGGATCGAGCCCCACATCGGGCTCTCTCCTCAGCGGGGAGACTGCTTCCCTTCCTCTCTCTCTGCCTGCCTTTCTGCCTGCTTGTGATCTCTGTCAAATAAATAAATAAATAATCTTAAAAAAAAAATAGGGGGATGGTTAAATACGCTCAAGTAAATTAGCACTAAAATTATATTATGATAAATGCTGGGGCGCCTGGGTGGCTCAGTGGGTCAAAGCCTCTGCCTTCAGCTCAGGTCGTGATCCCAGGGTCCTGGGATCGAGCCCCACAACGGGCTTTCTGCTCCATGGGGAGCCTGCTTCCTCCTCTCTCTCTGCCTGCCTCTCTATCTACTTGTGATCTGTCAAATAAATAAATAAAATCTTAAAAAAATATATATATTATGATAAATGTAAATGGTAACTTTTTCTTGCCATTGATTATTTACATTTTAATATTTTAATAAGTACATTTATTGTATTATAAAGATGTAACTATAATTAAAAGTTTTATAAAACAAATTGACTTAATTTTGTAGGACCATTAAAGAAGCAATAAAAAGAGACTTTGGTCTAATGTGGTTAATCCTGAAATAGAGCTCTACAAATATGGTTTAGAAATACAGAGAAATCTTCAAGAAGAAATGTTGGGGTTTGTCCCTAAGGAGTGTGCCTGAGAGCAGGAAGATGTGGAACAAAGATTCACACTTTTCATCACAAGGTCTATGCACTATTTGATTTTACTTTGATTAAAGTGTAAAAATATGGAATTGTGTGTGGGTATGTGGTTCATTTTATTTTTTTTTTAAGCGTTATTTATTTACTTCACAGAGAGAGTGAGCGTGGGGGAGGGGGGAACAGAAGGAGAGGGAGACAAGCAAACTCCCAGCTCTGCAGGGAGCCCCATGTGGGGGCTCAATCCCTTGAACCTGAGATCCTGACCTGAGCCAAAACCAAGAGTTGGAGGCTTAAACCAAATGAGCCACCAAGGTGCCCCGGATTTTACTTTGATAGAAGTGGAAAAATAACGAAATTTGCACACGTGTATATGTGTTTGTGGTTTATTTTTTTAAAGAAATATATGCTGGAGGCTGTCTTTTCTTCAGCAAAGCATGATACTCCATGAAACAAGAAATGACTGAGAAATTGAGAGAACTAATTCCTCAATTTGCTCCCTTTGACCAAACAGGCCAGAGCTTAGGTGAATGAAATATAAATTGAATGAAATCTCACAGGACCTGAAAACAATATTTTGTATATCATGTTTTTCCTTTTAAGTCTCCTGTTCTAATGTCCTCCTTTTACAGTCACTCCCTGAAGAGAAGACCTTTGAATTCTGCGGGTTACAGAAAGCTTTCCCTTCCCACTAAGAGAAAGGAAATCTTTAAGCAAAGCCCCTTTTCCCTCCTGGGGCACATCTGACATAGGTAGGTGGAACATTTTCCCTGGGTACATGAATAGGCAAAGTCAGAAAACTCAATAGATAGACAATTTTTTATAACAAGGAAATATCCAAGATAGGCTAAGAACACAGAAATGCAGAGCAGCCTAAATATCAGAATGAAGAGGGGCTTTGAAGTAAGCAGGCCTGCTATCAAAGCATTATCCAGTAATGCTTACTCCTCTGAACCTCAGTTCTAGTATCTGTAATAGTGAGTAAGAGACATTTATGTCAAGGATTCCTTAGTAATTAATGAATTAATGAATATAAAATAACAAGCACGGTATTTAGCTTACAGTAAACATTCAACAAAGATGTTTCTCTGCCTACTATTATAAATATCTCCCCCCACACTATATCCCTTGTAGTGTCTATAATCATATGAATGACATCTAAATATATGTATATAGACTTAAGTTCAGCTTTTAAATATATGCAAATTAATTTAATTATCTATGTTTTACTTTCAAGTAATTATGTACTTCCTTTCATTTTAGCTATTTTGAAAGCAAGAAACACATCTAATAATTCTTGTATAACCCCATATAATATGTATCCTGCTTCTACTAATGTATTTGAATATTTACATTCAGTATCCCACTTAATCCACAAAATCGTCTGCAAGGTGTGAGCTTTTCTTATCCCGCAGTTACAGGTGAGAAGGCTAAAGTGTACAGTGGTTAAATAAGTTGGCCAACCTAATATTCCTCGAAGATGACAGTGTAGGGATTTGAGGGACTTAAACATGGATGTGTCTGTGTCCAGAGTCCAGATATCTGTATGCTGTATTGCCATCACCCCAAAAGAGAGCAGAAATGTTGTCATCGTTGCTTTCTTGCTTATCTTTGAAAGCGCCTTCAGGGGATACACTACCTGTTTTTAGCATACACATCCGCATTGACTCCATCACCATCATTTCTCTTTTCACTTATAAGTAACTCATGAATACTCTCATTTTCCACCATCCCTGTCCATAGGACCCCGGTGCAGGCTGCTCTTGTCATGGCTCAAACAACTGTTTCAGCCTCCTGCAGATCAACCGGTCTTCATTCTTAAACCTTCCAGTTCATTCTCTATCTGGCGGCCCAGCTGTACTCTAAAACCCGATCTATTCTTGCAACATTTCAGTAACTCCATATCCCTCTGAGGAAAATTCTCCAACTCTTTAAGGCTCCCTACTATATAAGCTCCATGAAAGTAGCAACCCCAGCATAGGAGGGGGTCTGCACATTTTGGTTATTCAGGAAGTCTCTGTTTAGTCAGCATGCTGAAGGAACCCAGTTTCCAGGCTTCTTTAATTCATGTACCTGTTCATCTCTCAGTCTCACCTTTTACTATTCCTGCCCTTGAATTTACTCTCCAGCTATCATAGAACTTGTTTAGACTTTGAAAGTCATCAACGAGAGAAACCGTTCTCAGAAACAAACAGCAGTAAGAGTGAGAAAGGTAAACTCCAAGGTGCAGAGAATCTGAAAATACGAGGAAGGCTGAGGCTGGGGACAGGGCAGCTAGAAGGGCCAAGGAGATACTCAGGAACAGCAACAACAACAACAACCAAAGGACAGTGGACACAAGGCAAACAGAAGTACAGACCCATGTCATCAACCGCAAGGACTAAACCCCTGGCTCGAAAGTAATTTCTTGTGTCTTATCCTCAGCGACCTTTATACTTCTATTCTTCCTTAGTTTTTATTTATTTTTTTAAATACATCACTCCCATCGGGAGAGCCATTCTGGGATGAGGTAAGTAGTAGCTATTATGCTCTTGTGTGTTCACTGTATGTGAGGTTTCTGCTAGAAACTGAAGGTACGAGACCAGGGGGTAACAGGCATTGCCCTCAGGAAGACTATGGTCTGTGTAGGAGACAGACATAGATTATCCCAATACAACAGAATAAAGACTTCCCTAAGCTTCACAGCTGCTCGCAAAGAAGGGCCACTTTACCAAAGACAAGGCCCACAGAAAGGTTTCACCATGATTTCTATAAATGCCTATTGATTTTGCCTATGTCAACAAGATAATTAAATCTCCAGAAGTTAAGTCCTCATTATTGTAAAGATGGGTTGTTTACATATATATGTGAATGGTAATAGGAAGCTTTTTTTTTTTTTTTTTTTCTATTTGAATATTAACTCATTTTGTTTATACTGATTTTCCTGGCCAAAGGGCTGAAAATTTCCAAAAGTTCACAGTGGAATTTCTCACGTTGTTTGACAGGCTGAAGACCAAATTTCTGAATGTCAAACACGCTTATAAGTAGTCTGAGTTTGTCTGTTGTCTAATGCCATTTCACTTCCATTTTTTCTGAAGAAACCTGTTTTCCTCAGCGAGAGAACTCTATTTGGAATTAAGTCATATGCGGGTCCTGTTACATCAGGGGTCAGGCCCTTCCATTTCTCTCCCCTCCATTTTGATACCATTCTGTGTGGGGGTGTGGGGGTCATCACAGGGGGCATGCATTATAATCTAGGAGCGGAACAACTCAATCTTTTGTATTGTGATTCCATATTGACTGCAAACTTATTCCAATCTCTTCAGTAATATGCGGCACTGGATATGCAGGACATGAAGTTACTGAGAAATCACGGCTGCAAGCACTGAGACCAGTGGTGCACCAAGTGTGGGGGAGGGCAAGGCAGTAGGAGCACTCTGTTTCCTGTATAGCCAGTAATGGCACTGACTGTAGAAAATTTAAAGAAATGTTAAAACTGATTAGAATCTGGTCTGCTTTTTTACGATCACCCTTCATTGTCATTTTAACAATGTCAGTGGTGTAATTCTTTTCCCTGCCAGGATAGACCATGCTTTATGTGACCCTTCTGCCTCCTCTCCAAGTCCTCCTCTTGGGACTCATATATCTCTTTCTCTCAGACCCTACGAGGGGCGAAGACTGCTGTTACCAGAGTTAGGGAGTGTTATCTTCTGTTGCTGTCTATAATATCAATCTTGGTATTTGATGATGCAGCAATAAATGTGGAGTTGTAACACAGGGCGACACCCCTAGTGCTTTCCCACTCGAGCAGTTCTTCCAGAGTGAATCGGATGCTCACTTCCACTCAATGACTGGCTTCATAAAATTCTTTATTTTCCAGGATCTGATGAGACAACTGCCTTGTCAGGAAATAGGATGCATTTTCATGGTCAGATCTGAAATTAATGAGCAACTTGTCCTTTAGAAGCTCCTTCTGGGTGCAGTAATACCACTAAAGTCCCAGGTTGATAATCACCCACTTGATTTGATTATGAGCACTGCACTTTTTGGAAGACGTGTAATGTTATAACAAACAATATGAGAGATGTATACTACTGAGCTCAACCAGAAGAAAGAGATATGTTTTCAGAGCAATTTCAAGGAGGCCTTGTAGGAATATTTCAGAAAAAAAAAAAAAAAAAAAAGAGAGAGATTACTACTGGAAGGAAGGCAAGAAGGGAAGACAAAAAGGAAGGAACAAAACCGGGGGAAAACATTTAGGGTTTTTTTGTGGAGCCAACTGATTGATCTGTATTACATTTGGATTTAAGAAAAAAACTAAAAGATGATTTAAAAAAAAAAAAAAAAGTATGATTTAGGGATGCTTGGGTGGCTCAGTTGGTTAAGTTCAGGTCGTGATACCAAGGTCCTGGGATTGAATCCTGGGTCAGGTTCTTTGCTCAGCAGGGAATCCCCTTCTTCCTCTGCCTCCAGTTCCCCCTGCTGTGTTCTCTCTCTTTCTTTGACAAATAAGTAAATAAAATCTTTAAAAAAAATAAGTTTATTTTACTTATTCCCAAATTAGAAAATTTTTATTTAAATGATCGAAAATGGAATGTGTACAAAGTAACATGTCATCTCTGTGCATTATGCAATAAGTCTCTGACTGAGCTGTATCTTGGCAGGCAGTCTTTCATCTTCAGTCTAACCACTCTCCCATGACTACAATATTCCAAGTATTTTTCCAGCCTCTCTATCTTTTCCCAGACCATAACTAAAGCTCTCATTCTCCTGTGTGCTGGGCCACTCCGACCCTCAGTGACTCTCTGTTTGATAGGGTGCAAAGAGTAAACAGGAAAGCAAGGCAGGGACTCCAGCAAGGAATGGGTTTGCCCTTGTTAAAATGTAGCAAACCTAGCAAGTGAGCCCCATGAACTTAACTTTCAGAGGATTATGGAATCATAGCAGAAGGTCAAGGTAATGATCACTTAGTCCAATTCTGCAACTTTGCATGAGTTTACAGATGTAGATCTAAGGCATACTGACACGGAATGATTGAACCAAAGTGATGCAGAGGTGAAACCAGAGGAGACCCTAACTGAAAGTTAAGGGAAAGGAGAACCTTGATTGTTTGAAATCTTTTCCAGAACTTAACTTTAAATTCCACCATAGAAAAATACGAATTCTGGCAAAAATTTGGTACTGAGGATTTACTTATAAATGGTAGAATAATGGATGCCTACACTTGTTTGTTCCTTTTTTGGATACGCAGTGTAGGTATTTTATAATTGGAATGAGAATGGTGTTTATTCTATGTTTTAAACGCACAGGGTGCAACAACATGACAAGGAGACTGAACGTCTAAGCCAAATTTGATGCAAAGTCTTATCTATGATGAATTTTTGGTTATCGATTAATGCAAATCCTATCAAACTTCCTATTGTTTTTATTAAATCAAGATGCTTGCATAAACTCTTCAGTCATTACCCATCCATCATTTCCTACCCATAGAGAAATGGTGATGGGAGATAGTGGATTTTTTGTACCATATGGAAATAAGGTAATTTTT
Source organism: Mustela nigripes (assembly GCF_022355385.1). NCBI lineage: Eukaryota > Metazoa > Chordata > Mammalia > Carnivora > Mustelidae > Mustela > Mustela nigripes. Next base: position 55,945,978 of record NC_081561.1, read on the forward strand.
AAATTATCAAATATCATTGGACTCCCTCTGTGCCATATTATAAAACTATTAATATAAGTGGATTACAGATCAGAAAAACAATTCCTTTGTCAGATAATGAGTCTATTTTCCATTCCATTCAGTCCGGTCTCCAGAAACTAATTTGCTCCAAGCAAAAAAACTCAATACCCAAGGTTAATGTCAGCTGCCTAACATCCAAACATCCCTGCCATCACATTATGCTTCTTCCTAAAGAAACTTTTGTTTAAAACAAAACAAACTAACAAAGTAAACCCCACATAAATTCCCACATGACAATGTTCTCAGAGAGGAGGCTGGCTCCATTCCCAGCCCCACAATCTGAGTCCAGATTGGTCTAAACCAATTACTGTGCTACCATTCCTCTCACCAGTGATTGGTTTAGACATGGGCATGAGGAATAAGACTTAAGAGGAAATCCGTTGGGGGTGTCTTCTGGGGAAAGCTTCTTCACTCTTAGAAGAGATGCACAGAAAGAGGCAGCTGCTTCTTCCCCAGGATTTCATTTTGCTTGTTGTGTGGTCCGTGGGCAAGAATGAGCACAAAGCTCATGCTCTGGGGATAGGCAAAGCAGAATGAGGAAGAAGACTTAGGTTCTTAATGACACCCCTGAACCTCTAAATTCACAAGCTCTATAACTACCATTCTTCTGAACACTGTGTTGTGTTAGATAAGAAATGTCCTTACTGTTTAAACCAGTTGCAACCAGGAACATCCAAAATGATCAAGACCAAAATTGCCTTTACAACTCTCCTGGGATGGAGCCCTTTATTGGACTCCCTGCTCAGCGCGAGGCCTGCTTCTCCCTCTCCCACTCCCCCTGCTTGTGTTCCCTTTCTCATTGTCTTTCTGTCAAATAAATAATAAAGTCTTTAAAAAAAAAAATGTGCCCTTCCTAGATACAATAGGCCTGACAAAGATGGTGGTGCAACGCAAACTCCTTAAAGCTACCACAGAAGAAGCTCAAAGAACATTTTCTTGAAGCCCCAAAGCCAGCATTGCTTGAGATGGCTGTGGTAGAATGAGTTCTATGTGAAACTGCATTATTCAGCCTCTGTTGCAATGAAATTCTAATCTTAGGATGCAAGAGGAAGTGATGTATCCTATTCCACACTGAGCCAATAACACCTCCCCAGTGGGTTCCTCTAGGCTGGTGACTAGCTACGAAATGACCTCAGGAATGTCCTTGGAAGCCAGGAGTTAAAGGAGGATGAATGACTTGTGGAACCAAGGTCTACCTTTTCTTGCTAAGCAGGAAGATCCTTGATGAACTATTTCCCTTGAAGGAGAGAAAATCTTGTATTGTGTTATACTGCTAACATTTAGAGGTTTATTTGTTGCAATCACTAGCATTACAGCATTAGTTATACAATAAGAATTACAGTGTTTTGGTGAATGGGGATATGAATGAATTAAAAAGTGGGTAAAGAACATAATCCAAGAGGCGCCTGGGTGGCTTAGTGAGTTAAGCCTCCGCCTTCAGCTCAGGTCATGATTTCAGGGTCCTAGGATCGAGCCCCGCATCGGGCTCCCTGCTTAGAGGGGAGTCTGCTTCCCCCTCTCTCTCTGCCTGCCTCTGCCTTCTTGTGATTTCTCTCTCTGTCAAATAAATAAATAAAATCTTAAAAAAAAAAAAAAGAACATAATCCAAGTTCATAAATAAGGAAACAGGATCAGAGAGTCAGGAGTCTTGCCCAAAACACCCAGGAAGTAACTTGTGAAACTGGCCTAGAACTCGGCCATTCTGTGCAAATTCATGTTCTTCTGGTGTCCTATCCTACAAAAGACCAACTGGATTGAGTCCAACCTACTACCCCCGTTTGTCACTATTGAAGTGAGAGGTTACAGGCAAGCATGGGAAAGAGGCTTCAGCGATCCACATGGCAACATATTAGAGTCAGAGGACGTAAGTACAAACTCTCGTTAGCTTATTGTAGATCTAGAGAGCCACAGAGAACTATTCATAGATACACACATGCACAGATTAGTATATAGACAGTCCCCAATTTACAATGGCTCAATGTATGATTTTTCAACTTCATGATCCTGTAGACACCAGACTTTGAATTTTGCTAGCCACATGCAGTAAGACAATCTCTGGTGATGCTGGGCAATGGCTGTGAGCCACAGCTCCCAATCAGCCATGCAATCAGCAGGGTAAACATCCAGTGTACTTACAAACATTCTGTTGTTCACTTTCAGTACCATAGTCAATCAATTTACATGAGATATTCAACACTGTATTATAAAATAAGCTTTATGTTTGGGTGCCTGGGTAGCTCAGTCAGCTGAGATCGGGATTCTGAGATCGAGCCCTGTGGTCAGGCTCCATATAGAGCCTGCTTAAGATTCTCTCTCACCCCCTCATTCTGTGCCCCATCTTCCATACACATGTGCACTCACTCTGTCTTAAAAAAATAATGATAATAGGCTTTATGCTAAATGATTTTGTCCAACTGTAGGCCAATGTAAGTGTTCTCAGCATGTTAAGGCAGACTAGACTAAGCTATAATTTTGGTAGGTAGGGGTATTAATACATTTTGAACTTTCAATATTTTCAACTTATTGCAAGTTTGTTAAGACATAATTCCAGCATAAGTTAAGGAAGATCTGTACAACCGTGTATTTCCTTGTTACCAGTTGAGAAGGCTTAGAAGTGATAGTACCACAACAGCAAGTAGCACATTTAGCATCAGATTTTTGCTTCTAATACCATTGTCTAATAAAACAAACCAGAGCTTCTTAGAGAAATGGCTGATACTGGGGCAGGAAATATACAAGACAAGCCTAGAATATATTACAGAGCAAGAAAGTATGGAATACATTTTTTTTCTTTTAAAGGACTCAATAATAATAATGGGATGTGTCAAAGGGAGACAGAAGCCAATGAACAGAGTTGGAACAATTTGAGCAGTAAAGTAATTGAAGTGGTATTGAATTATAACCCAAACACAATAGAAATATGTATAAATATCCATGTGTTCATACTGATATAAAAGCATATATATTGGCTCGGTGAGCCAGTCAGTTAAGCATCTGCCTTCACCTCGGGTCATGATCTCAGGATCCTGAGATTGAGCCCCATGTTGGGAAGTGGGCCGGTGGGAAGTCTGCTTCTCCCTCTTCTTCTGCCTCTCCACCCACTCACGTTCTCTCTCTCTCTCAAATAAAAAAAAAAATCTTTTTTTTTTTAAAAAGCATCAAATAAATAGAGTAGAATGGAATAGAATAGAACAGAGTAGACTAGAATAGAATAGAAATTATATAGAGCAGCATGGATTGGGTGGAGAGCCATCAGGAGTATTATAGAAGCCATTCTTGCCCACAGTGGAGATGCAAACTCAACGGTCTCCAAGGTCACTTTCAGTTTAAAAGACTGGAATTTTTTCTTAATCTTATATATAACACTACATTTGAACTATTACCCTTAAACGTTGCCCCTGTTTTTGAGCTGTCTGCAGTCTCACTGGTGTCCAAAGTGAAAAATTTATTCCACTAGCAAAAATAAAAGGCATCTATTAAGAGGATGAGTACTTCAGCTTGTTTGTATGCATAGATGGGCACATCTCTAAGTCTGTGATGAAGAACAGATCCTTTCACTATGATTAGGAAAGTGTGAAGGAATCATCTCTTGAAACTCAATCTTCTGTATGAAGTCAATGCAAAAAGAACAGAAGCTTTGGAAGGCAGGTCTCTAGTTCACAACCAAATTTAGAACTTGTCTTCTAGACTTCTTCATATCCTTTCCAGAACAAGGTCTTGTGAAAGGTCCCATCAGTAAAAAATAAAATACACACACACATTTATTAATATTAAAGCTTTTGAAGATCATGGGATCTGCTGATGAGAGTTTCCCACCTTCACAGTGGTAGGTCCTGAGGGATGAATTGTACATGGTGGCAGTTTTCTTTCCTCTGTGGTGAAGTAGACTTCACTGTTTAACACATCAAATGACTCCAATGTGTTTCCCCCTAGCCTCCTAGTCCTCTTTATTCAGGCAAAAACTGTGTGATGGGTGTCCCAAAATGTTTGTTTCTGGAATTCCACTCACAAGAGAAAATTAGATAACCTCTTGGTCCACTTCCTATGGAAGGGAGAATGGGGGAAGGGAACTGAAACCAGCTTTAAGAACTTTTTGTCTAAACTTCACAAGCACAGAAAGTGAATGTAATATTTTATGGGAAACCACACATTGCCTGTGGATCTCCACTACCAACGCGCGGGATACACACAGACACACAGACACACACACACACACACACACACACACACCCCAAGCCATAGGCGACTGCTATTGGCAAATGCCTCACCTCCAATCACCACAGCTAGGAAAGGTTCCCAAATTCCTAACGCACCACCGGGTCTCTCGCAGCCCTGGGCTGCAGCCTGCTAGTCTGTGGAATGACAGCGTGGAAGGTGTTGCAAGGAAATCCCTTGCATGCTTTGTGGTATGTTAAAAATGCAGCATCATCCTCTCCGCTCCCTTTTCTTCAGCGGAAAAGCAGAATTCGAGGGCACTGGAGGAAACTGGAGGGGCAAAAACGCCGCTTGCCTCCAGGAGCCCTCGAGCTCCCTCCCTCCACCCCCCCCCCCCCCCCCCCCCCCCCCCCCCCCCCCCCCCAGCCCCCCCCCCCCCCCCCCCCCCCCCGCCCCTTATGGGGCACATGTCTGCTTCTTACAACACCGAGGCACATGGTTCCAGTTAGGCACCGAACCCCATCAGGACGGAGAGGAAATCCACATCTGTGGGACGCTCCGCACGGAACCACCTCCAGCGAGGGAGGCCGGGGGACTGCAGCACCGAGATGAAGGGCTAGACCGCGGGAACGCTGCTCATGCGGTGAGAGGGGCGCAGGAGGCGGCGAGGGCGCGGGGAGGCCGGGGAGGGTGGGCCCCGCGGTGCCCCCGCAGTGTCCGCCGCGGGCCCCCGCGCGCGCTGTCGATATTTGCCCGCCTTGCTGCAACTTGCTGCAGTGTTTGAAAGAGTAGTAAGAGCGCAGGGAGGTGGGGCCGGGGAAAGACCAGGCGGAGTGGCTGGGGGTGAAGCGGCGGGGGTGGGGACGCGGCGGTGTGGGGAAGGGGGCTGGCCGGGAGGGGGTGGGATGGGGGAGTGAGGGGAAGCCCGGCGCTTACACATGTCACATGTGCTTTTTAAGACGGCCGGGAGCGCCTGCGAGCTGGATCTGGTGGAGGATGCTGCGGCAGGTGCTTCGCAGAGGGCTCCAGTCGTTCTGCCACAGGCTGGGCTTGTGCGTGAGCCGGCACCCGGTCTTTTTCCTCACCGTGCCCGCAGTCCTGACCATCACCTTCGGCCTCAGCGCGCTCAACCGCTTCCAGCCCGAGGGCGACCTGGAGCGCCTGGTCGCTCCCAGCCACAGCCTGGCCAAGATCGAGCGCAGCCTGGCCAGCAGCCTTTTCCCCCTGGACCAGTCCAAAAGCCAGCTCTATTCGGACTTACACACCCCTGGGAGGTATGGCAGGGTGATCCTCCTCTCCCCACCCGGGGACAATATTTTGCTCCAGGCTGAGGGGATCCTGCAGACCCACCGAGCCGTGCTGGAAATGAAGGTGAACCACAAGGGCTATAATTATACTTTTTCCCATCTGTGTGTGTTGAAAAATCAGGATAAGAAATGCGTGCTGGATGATATTATTTCAGTGCTAGAGGATCTCAGGCAGGCTGCCGTCTCCAATAAGACAACAGCCAGGGTGCAAGTGAGGTATCCCAACACTAAATTAAAGGTATGCTCCTCCTGCATGCTTCTGCCAATTAAAGAGGCAGCACTTCATTTCTTGCCCTAAACAAGCAAAGAAAATGCAGAGGTCTCATCCTTAAGACTCAGAAGCTAATGCTTCTTTCATTTCTTGGGGGAGGGGAAGATGGGCAACTGAGTGAAGAAAACAGGCAATGAATGGTATGACTAGATATTAAGAAATTCAAAGCCGAACAAAACAAATGCCAAAAATGGAAAAAAAAAAAAAAAAGGAAAAAAGTTGTTTCTGAGACCCTGCAATTACATCTTTGTTCAGGGTTAATAAATCAGTGAATGGAAGGGGGAGGGGGAATCCTGAACAATTTGGGGGATTTCTTTTCATTATGGGGTTCGATGTATTTCTTATTACTGATTACACATCCACCTGGTGCCATATCCACCTATCTACATCTTCAGCCTAGCTTGATTTTGACATGCAGAGATTTTGTGTTTTGGTGCCTTGTGAGTGTGTGTCTGAGAGCAGTGGATATGAATGTAGTAGGGATTCCAGGAATTATGTGTAAGTGTGTTAGCATAGCAAAAGAAGCAGAAATTTTCTGTGTGTAAAAATGGAGATATGCAGCTCACTGATGTACTAGTTTACTGAGTCCTGTCATCTTCCTTTTCCATGAAAAAATCCAAACCAAACCAAAATTATTGTCATAGCCCAATAGCAAGAAGGAGAAAGAAAGATAGATTCTACAGTCAGCAAAAATTGCAAAAAAAAAAAAATTATTTCAGCATTAGATATATTGTGTTGTTTAAACTCTCAAGTCAAATTTTGTTCCTCAAATGAGATTTCTAAATTCATTCTACACTGTCAGGATTGAGCTGCTGCAGGCAATGAGGCATGCAGTCTCCAGGTGACTGAAGTTTCAGGGACAAATGTGACTTCTAAAAGAGTCACTGCACCATTTGTATGCTCGACCCTGTGCATGCTCAGAACCAAGAACTCCCAAGACAGGTGTTTCCCAAGAAGGAGGAATTTTCTTGCTTCTGATGTGTATAAGACTATGTGTGTGCTTCCGTGGAGATAATGAAACAGGAAGGCTGTCAGTTTGGATAAGTGAATGGCCTCACATAGAAAATCATTAATACTTCTGTTTATGGATTTGATAAAAACAGCATCCATACATGATTTTAAAAAGAACTTTCTCCAGGTTTTGTTTAGTTAAAAAGCTTTTTTTTTTTTTTTTTGTGCAATGAGGGAGAACTTAATGCACTTAGAAACCAGGGATGCCTCAGGAAACCTCATAACCTGCCTCCTTTTAGCATGTTGTCCTGTTTAAATGCATCCAGAAGCTGACACAGTTTCAGCTTTACAAAGCTGAGCAGTCCCTTGGGGTTTACTGAAACTAGACAGATGATTCATCAGCTTGAAATCTAGGTAAGGCCTTGCGTGCTTCGTACTTACTGAAGGAAGCATGAATATATGGGTGGGCAGCATGTTTTTTTGTTACCTGAATCTTTTGCCATCAACATTATCACTGGCTATGGAAAAGAATGCAGTGGAGAGGTGATCTTTCTAGTCCACAGTCTTTTACCTGAGTTCCTAGCTATGCCAGACATCTGGTTTAAGAAAGGTTTTGGAACTGTTTCATATTTAAGCATCAATTTGTTTTACCTATTGAGGCAAGTTTACTGATTATTCATATGCATTATTAGTTGGGTCCCTTATTTCCTTCATTCAGCAGTACTCTCCAGGTGTAAGAGCTTTGTCCAATCAGCCACTGTGAATATTTTGTTTACCTGGCAATATCATTATGATATTTACAGTATAAACCCCCGAGGTCTTAGATGCACTCACATAATGATTGGTTGTGCTCCTCTGATTTACTAGGGGGCTCTTCTAGGCCCACAAGACAGGATTTGAGGTAAGAAAAGCAAGGTTTTATTCTCATGGGACTTAAAAGTAATATATGTCAGTATCTTCACGCAGAATTATCTGTGAGCAGGGACTCTGCAATTTCTGGGGTTCCTCATTGAACCAACACCATACTAGGCCTATAACTGGTGCTCCATCTAAACTTTCTGGCTGACTGGTTGGTAGATCTACATCTCCGTAAGAGTCAGTGGGTAACCATAGAAGAATGGAGTAATTGATTACAAAGGTCAGTGTAGTAGTAGTAAAATTGTTCTACGTACCATAAAAAGAACAGGAGAATTACACATTGGCTCTATACATATAGGCTCTATAGACCTTATTCTGCTACATTCTAATATCAGTGACTCCTCCAGTGTGCTGGCTTGACTCTCTGTGCATGGCCTCAGTGGGACTTATAGAAGCTCTTTGAGAAAATGAATCCCTGGAGTTTCTGTTGAGAGCAGTGAGCTTTCTCAAGCATCCAGTGGTAACTGCACCCATGCCAATGTAATATAATATATAATTTGTACAGTGCCACAAATACCTAGAATCTTATCAAAATGTCTGCAAGAACTTCTAGGTTAAGAACTCCTTGTCACAGAGCAAAATGAGGGGGTCTTTTGTTTGGATTGCATGTTATTTGGAAATGATTTTGATTCACATGTGGCAGTGATTCTCAAAAGGTTGTCCCTGTGATTTTGATGTGTGGTAAAGTTTGAGAACTTCTGGTTTATGCGATTTGAGGGGAAATTTATACTACATTTTATAGCTCTCTAATGCATTTTGCTTTCCTTTGTCATACTTGGGTCACTGCCCTTCCCAACTCAATATGGAAAATTTTCATGATGGAAGATGCTATCAGTGGGCCAGAAGCAGGAGTTGTGGCTAAATAAATAGCACTGGTTGGATAATAAATAGCACACTGGTTGGATAATTGGCAATCTCTTGACATGAAAGAAGCAGTAGGTCAGTTCTTGGAGATCTCTGTAGATGTGTAAACACTGTTTGACAGAAAAAAGTGGCCAGAAACAGCTCTGACAATTGGAAGGGCATCTCCCAAACATCTTGAAGACACCCAAGTAGTCCTGAGGACAGAAGGGTTTAGAACTTCTGATAAACATGATTATCTTGACAAGGTGATCCAAGAAGCAGGGACATAGAAAGTTGGCTGGCATCGAATTCCAAAGAAAGGCTCAAATAAAGATGTTACAGAAGATATGAAACATACACACATTTTCAAAGACTATGTAGAAAACGTGCCAAAATCTACAATTTCCACACCTATGAAATACGAACGCTATGACGAACTCTATGAGTGTACCTGTTATTAAAATCATTATATCATCATATCCATTATTATATCCCCAGTTAGGTACAAAGTTCAAGTCTTATACTCCTTCTAAGCATGCTTTTTGTGTCCCCCACTCCAACCTAATCTGATTCTTTGTAGATAGTATTCACATCATTGATTAGCCTATTAATTTGGAGATTTGTACTGTGATATGACAAAATTATCACCACTTTTCAAACCTCTGTGGCATGCTTTTATTTTTAAAGGTATTCTCTACATTCTCCAGATCTCTATAAGGTATTTCGGTTTGGAGGCCTCCCCCCGCCCCCCAACTTAGGAAAGCTACATATTATTTAGCTTAATACAATGCGGCCAGACTGAATTTTTAAATCAAATACTTTACATTTTGCTGGACCAGGCTCTTGAATAAAATGAATCAGGCATCAAAATCCTTAAGCAAGGATTGCTCTGGACTCAAAGAAATGTTTCCATGATTATTCAAGTGGCCTAGGTGTTTGCGGGTGTTATTTCTCCTCACTTTTCCATCTGGCTAATTCTAAGAAAGTAACAATTTCCATGTCTCCTTCTTTATTTTTACCACAGTAAAAGCACAGGTAAAGAAGAAACAGACAAATGCGGTCCATAGCAAATGGCAAAAAGGAAATGAAGCAGATTTGCTTCCCCTGCAGCCTGTCCTCCCTGTTAAATTTCATTAATATCATACCTATGAGCAGATGTTTAACTGAAGCATTCGTGCTTCAATACACTGCACTCAAGAATAGGAGCAAAAAAAAAAAGACTTTCCTGTTTCTTCATGAGGGACAGTGTTTCATTTTCCAGGTTTGGAAGATGTTACCCTTGATTACTTAGCTCCAGTCTGAGTGGAAGGACAACATAAGCCAACATGAATGAGGACCAACATTATTTTTAGAAACTTCCAAGAAAGGTCATTCTCTAGACCTTTTTAGACATCCATGTCAGGATCTTACCTTGGGATATTTTGATTCAAGCTTACTTTCCTGATTCTATCTTTTAATAAGGGAAAACATTATTACCTTATTGAATGTTCACATTGTGTACTATGTGATACTGGTGTTTTAGACACACCATGCTATTTTTACAAGTTTATAAATCAGAGGAATATTTTTATTGTCATTTGATAGGTAAGGAAACTAAAGATCATGAGGATGAAGGATTTCTACAAGACTCTCCAGGGTAGTATAGGTTGGAGCTGGGATTTAAATCTGTCTGTCTGTACCAAAGTTCATATTCTTAATCCCAATGCTATATTAGGTCCTATCATACCCTGTACCATTCTTTGTAACAACAGATCTTTGTACTAAGACAAATCTAATGCCAATCACCAGTCCACAAGTTGGTGAAAGGAAGCCTTAATTCTCTTATTGAACCATAAGGGAATGAAACTTCCAGTCTGGACAAACTCCTACCCTCTGCATATCATGGAACCTGCTACAAATTGTTTAGCAAATTTCTCACTGACACATGATTTCATCTTTAATATCATTTTACATCAACTCAGAACAAACCCTAGTCAGGATTCAGGATCAACTGTAAGTGGGAAGACTATAAGATGGCCCCAGGTTCTCAGACAGAGGATTTTGTGTCAGACAAGCTTGGATGTTTTTGTCTTAAATTGGCATCAGGAAAAAAGATTGATTAGATAGCATGAGATAAAACAATGCAGACTAAATTGAGAAATGTTCAGAGCACCTAAGTTCTAAACCTAGTTCTTTGAAGATTTGTGTGACAATGGACAAGTCCCATCACCAGTCTGGGCCTCAAGTCCTAATATTCTTCTGTAACATTCCACCATTTAGTTGATGAATATCATCACAGTGGATTTGGGAATATACACTAGAATATTTTTTTCCTGTGGAATAAAGTAGATGTATTTGGTTAGATGTGAACTATGCTATTGAATGATGTTAATCATAGTCTCCTAGTGAAATTATTGTAACATCTATTTCTTAACCATCATGTCAGGATTAGTTAATCAAATCTCTCTGCTGGTACTTCCCTCAGTGGTACAAGACTACCAGGAGCTTGGGGTAAGGGCAAGGAAAAGTTACTTTTTCCTCTTTGACACATCCAACATGGTGGAAACACAGGAGGAATAAAGTGAACCACTCCCTTGCCTCTCCTGTCACTTTAAACAATAATTAGCTCTAACAGTTGTTTTCCTAATCTTTTCTATGATACACATTATTTAACTGAAACAAGCTCATTTATTTTGTTTTTATATTGTGTTTGGAGAGTATTTTCCATTTTAACCTGGTAGCTATTACACAATTATTGGACCACATTGCTTTTAATTCAATTTTAGAGTGATCAGCATATGCTCAAACCTATTCTAGATACATCCAAACACTTCTCTATGTGCTCAGTATAAATATTTTTAAAGAGGAAACCTGGAAATTCCAAGATTCTATATTTGCCCAAGACAGCTCTAGACTGGACAGCAGGTCTGTTTCTTCCCTGAGTCAAACAGATCACCCCAGGGGCCCCCTCCCCAGGATGGAATCCTGGAAGTGACTCATTTCTCTGGATTATTTCTGCCCGAGTGCTGGTGGATAGGGTTACATTCATCACAGCCTTGGCACACAACAACAATTAGGCAATGCATCTGGCTTATCAGGGTGCCAAGTTGAATTGTATACCACAAAATCAATGTCATTTTGTTTTCTAAGACCTTGCTCCCCGAAGTGTTGTTTATGCACCCATGGCAGTAGTATCACCTAGGAGCTTATTAGAAATGAAAACTCCCCAGGTCATACCTGACTGGGATCTGCATTTTCACAAGGCCCCTAGATGACTCGTAAGCATTTAAGAGTTTGAGAAATTCAGGTCTAAGACACAAGGTTGACCTAAGTATTCTTCATTCGTGACTGAGCTTGAAGTAGCACGTGTCAATTCAGACCAAAAACACCCATAAGAAAATTGAGTAGTTGAGCCTGTATCCATATGATTGAGTCATGCGGTAGAGACACTGAAGAAATGCCTGGAGAATTAGCAAACAGCTTTTCCACACTGAGAAACCCTCATCCCTGTCATCTGTCGTCGGGACTGTCACCTGGTTAAACTTAAAGCTGATTACTGTCGTTCAATATTTTCCAAAAATGTTGAAATTAAATCTAACCATCTCTTTAAGAAAAAACATCAGCAGCATTTTTCTCAAGCCCCTTTGCAGTTATTTTACAAGAGTAGCAACATTAAGGCCTAGTTAGCCTAATTATGTTAATATAATATGAGAACACAAGGTATAGGAACTATCCATAGGAGGAAGAGTGTTTGGGAAAATGAAACACAAAATTACAGTGGAGTATATTTTAAAGTGGCCTTGCAATCCAATTTTCTCAGATAGGATTATTATGGTAGAGCCATTCACTGAAATCAAGGCTTATTCTCTGTCATTCAAGGGAATTCAGGGCCTCTGAAAGGTACCTGATGAGCAGCGCTCAGAATGAATGGATTCTGTTTCGTTACAGGATTTGTGTTAGAACAGCCAATGTTTTCCCTCCAGATCTACCCTCCCAACATGGAGAAGCCTCACCTGGGCCACTCTGACTTTCCTCTACTGTCTCAAAGCCTGAAGGCAGAGTATAGGCTCTGGATTCTGGAAAGCAGAAATGTGTACAAAGGGTTCTCATGGCTTCAGGAGGTCCTGAAGGTTCATGGCAGACGCAGACTTGCCTGGAGGGTTAGGGTTCAGCCTCAAAGTTTATACTTCCCTTTGATTGTTCAGGTCTGTGCTTTTGCCTCACCAGTTTTCTTAATTCCGTGGAGGGAGAGAATGTTTGGTTTTGAGTGTCACTGCAGGTCATGCTAATATGGACAAGATGCACGTTTGGTTCAAAAGCCATTCCTGCACACACTCATCCAGGTAACAACTGTGTCAACTATGTACCAGGCTCTGTATTGGGCAGATTGGAGATCCTGTGAGGTACAAAACACATGTGCATTTGCCCTCCAGGAGCTTGAGCCTCATAAAAAAAAAAACAAAAAAAAAAATCACATAAATTTTTATCATAGTAAGAAAAATAAATGATGAAATAAATAAATAAATGATGAAAGAAAGAGTGGAATACCAATTCTTAGGGTATTGGAAATTGTTTTCTTGAGGAAGTGACTGTGAGTTGAGATCTAAGCTGAGGAGGTTAACTTGCTTAAGTTGGATGGTAGACACAGAGCACAAAAGGGAGGACATGAACCTTAGAAGCATTGGACAGGAGCCACCATGGATGGAAGTTTCCAGCAACGATGGTGCTGAGGGCCACTGGAGACTTTCTTGAGGGTTGGTGTAACACAAGTTAGATCCAGGTCTATGGACCTAGACTGTCTTGGTTTAGATCATTGCCCCATGAGCTCTCTGACTCTGTACAAATATTTTTTCACCTCTTTGTAATTTAGCTCCCTTCTCATAGTTCCTACTATTGAGTAGGTTAGCATTGAGAAGGTTAGCATTGAGTAGGTTAAATGAGTTCATGATACCTAAAAGCAGTGCTTCTCGAGCTCTAATTGTTAACAAGATCCCTGGGTTAGGGATCTTGTTAAAAAAACAGATTCTGTTTCAGTAGGTCTGGTATGGGTGACAGTCTGCATTTCTAGCAAGTGATGCCGATGCCACTAGTCTACAAACCATACTGTGAGCAGGAAAGGCATGGCATGCAGCATTAGAACAGCACCCAGTTCATTGTAAATTCTTAACAACTGCTGGTGGCTTAACCGCTTGCATGCTGATACTTTGTCCTTATCCCCATTAAGTAAGTGAAAAACCCTTTTTGTTTCAACCCTCAAAGCTGAAAAAGCTTTGTGTCATATGGTAGTATCCTCTTTTCCTTAGTAAGTACAGTATGAGGGACATAGATCCCTCTGTTTTTTGCATTGAAGACCTTAAGCTGCCTCCAGGGTTATCATTCTGAATGTGACCTCTCTTTGCTAAGGATAGTAAAGTGAAGATAAAGAAAGTGTGGGACCTCGGTTTCTGTGTTCAGTGGGTTTGGAAGTATCTTGTTGTTCTTAGTACAGTAGCCTTGACCACTCTCTCCCCTAGAGGCATTTGTGTCATTCTGGTTCTCCTCTTCCATCTCTGATGGTTCTCTACTTCTTACTGGCTCCCTCTTCCTACTACTCTGTACTTATAATGGCCCCCATAGAACACTCTTTTCCATTGTCTTTTCTCACAATATTCTCATTCAAGCCAAACTTCTATTTTCTTCTACATCTATGACTCTTTGAATGGCATCTCTATTGCACCATTTACTCAGGCTCAGAATGTCCATCACCTATAATTAACTTTTTTCCCCTACCCGCAACCATCCAAGACATGCATACACAGTAATAGCTAATTAACTACTGGTTCTGATGCCAGGAGTTCTCCTAACGTGGTCCTTGGACCAATAGCATAAAAACCAGCTAGGAACTTGATAGAAATGTGAATCCTCAGACCTCATTCCATATCTGCTGAAACTTTAAGAGGGTACCCAACAAGGTCTGTAGGTGATTGATTCCTATTGAAGTGCGAGAACCCTTATTCTACAGTAATGGTGTTCAATCTTGCCTAAGCACAGGAGTCATGAGGGAGGCCTCCAAAATACTGATGTGTAGGTCTCATCCCCAAAGATTCTGACTTAATCAGTCTGGAGGAGCCTGGGTGCTTGGAATTAATAAATAAATAAACAAATAAACAAACAAAAACCTTCCTCTGCTGATTAAATGGATTCCAAAGGTTTCATACCAAGGTCTTCTTTTCAATTATTTTTTCCTTGTCTTTCTCTTCTCTCCCCCCTTGGGCCTTCATTACCCATTACCTTTTTTATTTGTCTGATAATCTAATCTCTCTCCTGTAATTTCTCACACTTGAAACATAATCTGTGTAACAGGACTTGATTACTGTTTGTTGATTTTATTTTCTTCTAACCAAATCCTGTAAGTGCTTCCCATTGCTTGGAGAAGAAGTTACGAGCTCCTGACCATGGCCATGGAGAACTTTCCTTGGTCAGGTCCCCAACTTTTTTTTTACAGATTCAGGTTACACTATATCATATGCTGTCACCAAACCAAAGTAAGCCTACCCTGAACTTCCCTCTTTTCTTACCTCCATTTATACTGTTCCTTTTGCTTGGAATTTCTTTCACTGTCAAACTCACCCACATTTCTGAAAAACTAAGGTCCCAAAGCCACTTTTTCCCTGGAGTTTCTCTAAGTGCTTCCAAAGGTAGAGAACACTTCCCCGAACTTTAGAGGTACTTTGAAGGCATTTCCCGTAATCACAGTCTAACAGTGGTTACAGATTTGTTGTAAGTCTTTGATGAAATAAAATTGTACGTACCTTATAAGCTGATAGAGCTGGAAGCCTTCATTATAAAAATTGATTTGCCTGAGAGGAGCCAGCCAATAAGGAGATCTGTAGGGCAAGCCCTTGGGGGAAATTCTAAAAGGACAAGGTAAAAAGCCCATGCCAGTGAGCCTGACATTCATAGGTTGTGTCTAAACCCTCAAGATAGATGGCCACAGAAAGACACTGAAACTTGTTTCTGTGAAGGGTCCTGAGATATATGAGATATATGAGGCACAAGCAAGCTAGCTTTGATCTAAAGAGCCAAAAAAAAAAAAAAAAAACCATCAGAAGAAGGAGAGAGAGAGAGAGATTTTCCCCACATGTACACAGCACACATGTGACTTTAGCTCAGGAGAGACTGCAGAGAGCATAACATGGCATGGGTACATGATAGGGTTGCTAGGTATAGCAAATAAAAATACAAGTCACCAAGTTAAATTTGAATGTTGGATGAACAAAGGATAATTTTTTTTAGTATAAGTATGTCCCCTATATATTGCTCTCTTTACTTATCAGATACACAGATTTAACTGGGTGTCCAATATTTTATCTAGGAGCCCAGTGGTATGAAAATTCACAGACTCACTTCTGAAAGCCACCGTATTGACTTCAGAAAGTCCCAGGGACCAATACCAGTGCTGACTCACAGCAGTGGCAATCAACCAGGGAAATGGAGAAGACGAGGAAAAGTCTATTTGGGATGTAGTAAAGATAGCAGAAGGACTCCCAGAGATGCATGGGTAAAAGTTTTCAGGGGCAGACTTCTGTTTCAGAGTGAGGATACAAGCAAGTGAAACAAGTTCTTCTTACTATGACCTTATCTCTACATTGTGCCCACAGGAAACCCAAGTTACATTTATTATTTTAATAGTTCCAAGTGTTTATTTGCTAGTGAAATGAAAATGTAATGAATAAAAAACTTACCCAAAGACCACACTGGGAAAAGATTCCATTTAGCAGAAATGTCTTTTGTTTTATATTTTATCTATGAGAAGAGTAAGAATATTTATACACAAGAAAAAAATTTAATTAAAGAATGTAGATGATGGGTATAGATTAGTGAAAATCTGTAGCATGGGAATATTAGCAATGCAAAATTTGAACACTAGACAGGATAGGTTACCCATTCCACGCATGATATTGCATTAGAAACAAAGATGAAGCAAGGTATTAAACATGTGTATAACAGCACGAAGGAGTGTATGTGTTATTTAGAATCTGTCTTATTTTCCTTCAAGAGTATAAGACTTTTAAGGGCATGATCATATCTGGTTCAGATTTCTAGCTTTAAAAAAAAATGCAAGAAAATTCTAGTTTTTCATTTCTCTCTTCCCAGGAACCAGGTCTCTTTGCTCAGTGCATTTTGTGGGATGATCTCTGTAGGGCCAATTCCTGGGTGGAAGAGGCAGAGCCTGAGTAATGGAGCATGAGGACAATGAGTGGTGGGGTACAAGTCAGTGCCCCCCAAGACAGACACACACCCTGCTAGAGCTCCCAGGGGGCTGAGAAGCTCAGGGTCTGAACTAGTTTAATGACCCCTTTTCATAGATAGAGCGTATCTCTCGAAGGGAATGGCACATAAAACTGGCATTAGCAAATTGCCTTTTATTATCATTTCGTTCTTTCCAGCCATTTTTTTACCTTGGGGATTATTTTTAAGGACTTGAATCTTTCTAGGCTGAGAAACTTCAGAATTTTGTTTTATCAACTAATCACATCTTATCAGTATATCTCTTGTCAAACAATGCCCAACTTTATATTTTTAGTTAACTTAGCTCAAAAAGTTGTTTATAAACTGATATTTTCCTACTTGACTTTTTCCTGATAGAAGGATGTTTTGTTAGTTGATAACTAAATTCATAAGATCCTCACTTCTAATCCCCATGTCCCTCAGTTTAGTATCCAGAAAGTATACCGCGATGTGAAACGTACAGCCTGAAACAATTAATGTTTTTATTGAGGTGGGTCATATTTCCTAATGGATTGAGATGAGAGGCAGAGCTCTTATTGATTGAGTACCCTCCTTCAATTTTAAAAAATAATGATGAAGAGAATAATAAAAAAGAAACAGACAAATCTTTGAACCTAATTTTGTCCTTTACTAGCTCTATGACTCAGACATGTTTCTTAATGTCTTTGTCCTTCAGTTTTTCTGTTAAAAAATAATATTAATATCCATTCTATAGATTCCCAAAATTTCTGGTGCTTGGCAGTTTCTTAATAAATGTTAGTTATTTTTTAAACCATTCCAACAGTATAATAGTACCAAGGAAAGATTAGGAAACAGAGCGAAAAATCTTTCACAGTTCCACTCACCAATTCTATAAACAATGTATTTCTAGTCCTTAACTATAAAATATGTAGTTGTCATATATGGTATATGTCTTTTTTGGTCCTGTTTATTTTCATTTTTTTCATAAGAATTTGAGAAAATTGCTCAAAAGTTTGGCAAGTAACTATGACATAATTTACTTAATTGTTCATTTATTGTTATCTTTAGAGTGTTTATGGGGCAGTGTTTTTTGGAACTGATTTTCACTATCTTTAATAGGCATAAGGAAGAAAACAATATATTCTGGCTTGTCAACAGAAGCTGTAGGAAAAGAGCATTTTCTTATGTGATTTAAGTGTTTCTTTGGTAAGTATAGGCACTTATGAATGCAAGATACAAATATAGGTCAAGAAGTTCCAGGGGAGCAGGTGCTCTGAGAAAAACCCTGTATACAAATTAGAAGGACCTGATTTATTTATAGACCAACTCCAAAATGCTGTAATTTACTTAAGGACCACATCCAAGATTAAGCTTCTAAGAGTAGTTTGTGGCTTATCCTATTATAAAGTAATTTTTACTGCTTTTCACTTGCTATAGCTCAGTGATTCTCCAAAGAAACAATTGACGAACTTTCCAATTTTAGCAGGCTCTGGAGCCCCTCCCCAGACTGTTGAATTAGATTCTCTGGGGAAGGGCCTGAGCATTGGTGTTTTCAAAGTCTTTATATGATTGTGGTGGATAACCAGATTGAGAAACACTGAAGGACCTTAGATCAGAAAGATTTCACCATCCTACTGAGCCACTTTGCAGAGGATGAGAGGTTAAAGGGGAAGTGCTCTTTGCCTGAACACTAGCTGCAGGCCCTGTCTGTGGTCCCAAGGGAGAGAGCATTTGCCTTGATACCAGCCCTCACAGTACTAGACGCCCACCAGGTAAACTGCCTTCATGAGCTCTCTAGGCAAATTAACAACTTCATCCTCACCTATAATTCCTTAACCTGGTATTGACTGGCCAGAAATATGATGTCTTAATCAATCTGTGATGCTCCAGAGATATCCTGGATTGCTAAATATATTGCTAAATCCTGGATTGCTAAATACATTGGGAAAATATATCCTTTGACACTTGAAAAAGCATGCTTACTTAATACATTTTTGTAAGGAGATTAATGAAGAAAACCTGTAGGCACATGATAAATATTATTATATTTATATGATAAATATTATTATGGTGATAGAGGCAAAGATAATAAATCTTGAGAGTTCAAAAAGGTATAATACTAGGACTTATTATAGTCCTATATAGACTTGTATGGGAAATAGACTTCCACTTTTTAAGTTTTTATTAGCTCCTTGATTTTCACCAAGATAAACCAAATTCCTTCATATTGTGAAGCTGTCATTTTTGCTACCTTGCAAATAATTCATTAATGCTCTCCATTGTTAGCCCATCCTTTTGATAAGTTCATAGTAGGAAATAAATATGTGTTGAATGAATGAAAGATCAAGTGAATTAATGATTTTTAAATTGTTATATTTTGAGTATTAAAAGCATGATATTAAAGAATTTCGAAATATTCCCAGCCTTAGCTTACCCAAAATTTATTTAACCTTCAGCTAAATGCCATAGCTTGTATCTTTTCACCTGTGAAAATATTATACTTCTTTTCTAGACACAAGAGTTTTGGGAACGTTAACTACTAGTTTTAGCAAGCTTGAGACTTTGAACTCATTCATAAACAGATTCAGACTTCCCCAGATCAGTGTGGCAAATCAATTCAGATTAAAACAGTATTAACACCATGTCTAATTAAAGGAAAAGTATGTTCATTAAAGTGCAATGAATATTTAAAGTAGTTCCAACTACATAGAAGCCATAACAATTTAAGCGCCCTTCTTGGGTCAGTAGAGAGCTTTTCCATTAGCAGCCTAGTGGATTCACAAATCATATACTCCCTTGCTTATTGTTTTTAAGTGGCAATTATAAATCACTTGATAGAATGAGGTAAAAAGGGATGTTTTCCTAATCTGTATGAATGATGTGATGTGCCACTGGGCATTGAAAAGTTGAAATTATATATCAAAAAAAGAAATTAAACATTTGGTACCCCACTCCTGTTCTATATTAAATACTTCATCTTTGGCAAAAAGCAAAAGCTTTTGAGAAAGTTGAATCTATACTCATATTTTGCAGAAACATACAAGATAGGGAATTGATTTCTCTTTTATTTACTGTTCTAAAGAATATTCAGCAATTATAGCATGTATTTCTAAAGGACTCAGACATAAGCATCATAGTTTGTGCATATATACTCATAAGGCTTCATTAAAAGAAATTTTGGAAGGTTATCTAATCTGCACATTTCAGAAAGCCTTGTTGTATATAAATATTT
The DNA here is from genome assembly GCF_022355385.1 of Mustela nigripes. NCBI lineage: Eukaryota > Metazoa > Chordata > Mammalia > Carnivora > Mustelidae > Mustela > Mustela nigripes. The sequence continues at coordinate 55,965,926 of NC_081561.1, forward strand.
TCAGTAACCTATTCACTATGTCCTTTTCAAAGAAAATTATTCCTTGTCTCTTTAAAACAAATATTCTTCTTTTTTTTTTTAATAAACATATAATGTATTTTTATCCCCAGGGGTACAGGTCTATGAATCACCAGGTTTACACACTTCACAGCACCCACCATAGCACATATCCTCCCCAATGCCCATAACCCCACCCCCCCTCCTAAACCCCCTCCCCCCAGCAACCCTCAGTTTGTTTTGTGAGATTATGTAAAACAGGTATTTCTATTTGTTCTTCCTTCAGTGAAGAAGGAGAACCCTGGTTGTTATGATCTTTTGTTCTTTGTTTTTTGGTTTTTGGGTTTTCTTGTTTGTTTTTAATCCATCTTCTACCTGTGACCTTGGAAATGGTCATTATATTCTCTTGGCCTTTTCCTCTCCAGCTGCATAATTTCTTATATGTAGACCACATTCTCCACCTCACAGCCTTTTTGTTTTCAGCAGACTTTAAAATTTAAAGTTTAAAGTGTCTCCTCAGTCTTAAACACATACGTTCCATTCTTTATAAAGATATGCAAGTCTCTTCTGTGCTCCAAACCTCCTTCTCTCTGATCTGCCTTATCTCAATAAATAGCCTTTCTCAATAGAGATGTATTCCATGCTTACATTGCTTCAGAAACTGCACGAGGCCAGGGTGATATAGAGATAAGTTACAGATCCTATTTTCTAGAAACCTAGTCTAGTGAAGAAGGAAGACAACTAAATGGGTGGTAATCAGTACAGTGTGGTACCTTAAATCTTAAAGGTGAGTCAAATGATCCAGAGCTTTGAATAGTCCAGCATTGGCTTTATATCAGATTCAGCCTCCTCAGGTACAAAAAACAAAACAATACAAAAATTACTCTTTACTGGTGGGAGAAGTCTTTCAGAGATGCTTATTTCAATTGGTAATAAATGTTTTCTTTTCAAAATGTATTCATTAAAATTGAGGTCAATGGAAAACTGCTCTCCATAAGGAAGGAAATATTTTGCTATGATCAGTTACTCTGAAGGTTATGAAGTCAGCATAAAATCCCAATAATGTTATAGACTTAAAAAATGAATACAAAGCAGGAAAATTTTATGGGAATGGACCAAGAAATATCAAGATGAAAAAGCATGAGGGTTATTAAGCACAAACAAGACCTAGCCAGAAGATTGTTGAAGAGTGGAACTTTCCACAACCCCAAAAATCATCCCACCTTCAAGTCTTTCCTCCCTGAGGTATAGTAACTTATTCAGTTGGGAGATTATTTAACCAGCAAAAACGAATCATATATACAAGTACAAGACACCTTGTAGAAATCATGAAGCAATGGTGTTGAAAATGTGAAACAATCACAGCAAAAATGCTGAGCATTTTTAATAATTACAAAAAATAAGGAATCAATTCCTATTTTTGTTTTGGGTGATATCTGGTTTGATCAACGTCTCTTAGACATGGGTGCTAAATCAGCATTTTTATCTCCATTAAATAAAGTAGTCACTTTTATATCATTAGCAAAAGGTCACGCTAAATCTTTCCATAACAAAGTCGGTAAATACAATCTGCAAAGATATCTCACACTTCCAACTGATCGCAGGATGTTCGATGTGCGGTTCTGAGAGTTAATGTTTATGTAGAAATTGTAGGATTCCAGGTCTCCTTGTTGAGAAACATAAAATAGAACTGTGCCTTCTCCCTTTTTCATGAGGATTCTTTGTATTAGCAAAGTGAAGTGCAGCATTAAATAATCGCCAGTGAATTCAATCTTCATAAATAGAAAATCTAGATATATTTATCCGACTCTCCTATAGCAACACCTTTATTTTGCTTTACTTATCTCCGTAATTATTTCTGTTCTCTTGGTTTTTATTGCTATTGTTTGCTTTAATTCGGAGATTGGAAGACCACAGATTGAAGAAGTCTCTTTGATCTCTGAATTTTTTGGAGGCCGGGCTAGCACATGGCTTGTGAGTTGTAGGTCCCTGGGAGCAGTCCTAGCACACAATGGGGTTGTGAACCCACAGAGACTGAGTAGTGGTCGAAGTCCACTCAGACTGGAGTGCAGCCAGGATTCTAACTGCAGTGCCTCTATTCTTACTACTACACCACTGACCACACATTGACCACAGAGGTCTTTCAGTCGTCGGTTCCTTGCACATAATATTTCTAAAGTTATTCCTGATGGTTTTCATGAAACTCAAGATTGAAAGTGGAAAAGGATTCACTGTATCATCAAATTCATCCTTACCCAGAACTAATAAAAGTGTATTCCCTACAGCATTTTTTCCCAAGCAATTTAGGCAGTTTTATTAAGTTCAATTTATGTGCATTTCACTTAATTGATCGAATTTCTGCCACTTTTCTTGGAATACTCTTCTGAAGCCTTAATAAACCTGACTAATATCATGACACTTCTCCATTATAAAACTATTTCTCTTTATTATGATATTCCATTATTCCTTTTTCTATTAACAACATAGAATGACCCTAAATAATTCTTCTTTTTCTAATAAGTCATGCTGATACCTTGTTCTTTTTTTTTTTTTAAGATTTTATTTATTTATTTGACAGACAGAGATCACAACTAGGCAGAGAGGCAGGCAGAGAGAGAGAGAGAGAGGGAAGCAGGCTCCCCGCTGAGCAGAGAGCCCGATGAGGGACTCGATCCCAGGACCCTGAGATCATGACCCGAGCCAAAGGCAGCGGCTTAACCCACTGAGCCACCCAGGCGCCCCCTGATACCTTGTTCTTACAAAGACCAGATATCAAAGTCCACATCCTAGCTTTGTAGACTAGGAAGCATTGTAAATAGAAACATTTGATGTAATTTTTTTAGTATTATCATTATTTTTATTTTTTATTGTGTTATGTTAGTCACCATACAGTACATCATTAGTTTTTGATGTAGTGTTCCACGATTCATTGTTTGCGTATAACACGCAGTGCTCTATACAATATGTGCCCTTGATGTAATTTTTATATGATCTCTTCCCGCACCAATTTAGACTGGGGAAAACCAGCAACCAAAGCCCTTCTAATTTTATTTAATAACTACCACTCTGAGGGTACTCAGAATATATGAAGATACTGAATATTCATCATCACATAATGAATAAAGGATTACAGAGTTCTCACTATGTGCAAGCTGGTAATAGATTCTGTGTTTCGGAAGCAGTATCCCTGCCAGTAAGGAATTTACAATTTAGTTGACTTGACTGAATAAGTTCACAATGCAGTTGCCTTGTCACATACGTATGGTAAGTAGATGAGCCGGTCAATGTCCAACGGGGTATGCAGACATCACTTGCTATAGAAAGGAGTCCAGAGGAACAATGGATCACCTTTGTCTTTCCCTCGGCCTTTTGGGATGAAGTGGGACTTGAGCTAGTTCCAAGAACAAAGGTTGGAATCAGCCGGAGGAGTACAGGGAGAGCACCTGGGGTGGAAGAAGAGCCCATCTTTAGAGTGCACCCATTTGGGTGGTAAACCAGCATTTTTGTTCTCAGTAAATGAACAGGGAGAATTATCTTATTTCCTAGAACTGGCCCAGGTAGGCTAATTAGAGTCACAGAAAGCCCTCTTTAACAGTTAATTATAGTATGCTAACATTTAAGAGAACTCCAAAACTGCATAAGTTCTCTAGGTCAGGGTTTCTTAACCTTGGCACTGTTGACACTTTGGGGCTGATAATTCTTTGTTGGGAGGGACTGCCCTGCACATTATACAATGTTTAACAGTGTCCCTGGCCCCTCCCTACGAGACACAGCAGTATCCTGCTCCTCTCCCCGGTTTTGACAACCAAAAACAAATGTGTCCAGGCATTGCCAAATGTCCCTGGGATGCGAAATTGTTCCCCATCAAGAGCCACTGCTCTGGTTCTCTGAACACTGAGGGAAAGAGCTCTCTCAGATTCTCTTCTCCTTCTGCAATACCAGCCTCAGGAAAATTGTCTTTGTACTTAACCTAGATTGTCTCCTATTGCATGTTATAAATCCTCTTCTGAAGTGGCCTCAGAGTTGTGCCTCCGTATCAGGAGTACTTTGTCCACTCTGCAAGACTTGAGGCTATAACGTCTGGAAGATTTCTAAGTACCCAGGGAAAACCACTAAGAAATGCTCACTAATGTCTTTCCTCCACTTAGGAAAAACTCCCTAGTCTTGTTCACTTGTCAAAACTGTAGTCCTATTTAGATTAGAAACCTATTTCAATTGTAAATCCCATTGGTGGGGAAAGCTCAGTTTTAGGAGAGAACACAGCTGGTGCTTCCTGGATGTTAAATAATTCATCTTCCTCATTTTGGAGAGTCAGAAACAGCCAAGCCAAGATGCTAAATCCTCAAGGTAATATTACAAAACCTAGTTCCTGGCAAAGAGGGAAAAGGCCTGCTAAATCGCAGAAGCCTCCTTCCGCAGCTTTAGGAGAACTGTAAAGAATATGCTGTTTGCTCACCTGATTTTTCCCCATTTTGCTAACACAGAGAAGACAGGTTGCCCTAAGAGAATTTTATGAAACTCAGTTAAGAAAAATCAGCCTTTCTACATTTTATGTAGTCATGCCAGTTTCACTCAGGCCTGTAGTTCATTTTTCAAGTGCAGTATTTTGACCCTTCTAAAACGTATTTCCCCCGGAAATCAAAAGGTAATCATGGAACTGGGGGACCACTTGCTGTGTTCCAGTTTGTAGAAAATAGATGACATTTGAGTAAATGCTTGTTGTTAAATATTTCTCATTAGTGGGTCTGTTCTCACACTTGGCTATTTATTGCATAATCTATTTTAGTCCAAGTTGTCCTAATACCTGTCCCAGGCTCATCTTGGATTATCGTAATAGTTTCAAAGCTGCACTAAATCTCCAGAATGCACAGCTTCTAGAATAGTCAGTGTTCCATACTAACACGTTTTTCAGGTAACTAGTAATCTTAGTATTTTTATTTCTATGCCCTGAAAGAGGTAACATTCTTAGAAGAAAACCCATTTTACATCTTAACGAGACATGGTTTTTCTTCATATATGATAGGGTACATATGTGTGCTACTACGTCTGTGTGCTCTTCTCATCCGAGTTTCTTGATTGTGGGACTCTAATGAGAATCTATAATACCCCGTGATTGCAGCAATTTTTATGCTTTAATCTATGCTGCTTGAATGGTTGACTGCATATGATATAAGCAATCAAAGCTACCAAACTCCAAATTTTTCCATGGATCAGGCTCAGTAGTTTTGTATTAGTTTCACTGAGAGTAAATACAGACAAAGGTAAAAGACAATCAAAGAAGTCTGCACGCAACCATTGCAGTTATCAAGGCAACACAAATTTCTAAAGATCATTTATTTCTTTATCTAAGGGAATTTTCTCAGGGTACATAGACAGACAAAAATTGAATTTTCCAACTGGAAATTGGCCAGATGTGCTTTTTAACAGATATGTTTTTTTTTTTTGAAAAAGACGTTGTAGTCATTAGAACAAGGAAGACAGAAAGGAAGGGTGAGTTCTATCAAACAAAATCTCAATTTGGGTTCACTTATTAAAGTCTTTCCTCATCTCATGGGAACAAAGGGGAAAAAGCCATTTTGGTGATTGGAACATGGACCAGACAACCCAATAATCAAGCTCTGAATGAATCCAAAGTGTCCCAGGCATATTTGGCTTATGGTAGTGGTACCAAGGGAGCTTTTATGAGCATCCATGCTATTTTTTTCCCTTCATGATGTTAGAAGTTAGAAATGTAACTTGAGCTACTCTAACTTCCTAATAACACAGCTTGCTTTAATGTACCCTAAACAGGAGCACTTAATTCAAACAAGCCTCCATTCTATTATTTTTCGACAATGTCTTTTGGGAAATCTCATTTTATGTGCATTTTATTGGGTTCAAAAATTGATAACTTGTATCATAAATCATATAAAATATATATTATTTCAATAAATGAAAGGACCTTTTAAAAGTCAGAACAGGGGCGTTGGGTGGCTCAGTCAATTAAGCGTCTGCCTTTGGCTCAGGTCATGATTTCAGGCTCCTGGGATCAAACCCTGGCTTCTGGCTGCGTGTTCATCGGACAGCCTGCTTCTTCCGCTCCCTCTGCTCCTCCCCACCACTTGTGCCCACTCTCTCTCTCTCAAATAAGCAGGTAATCTTTTAAACAAGATAAATAAAAGAACAATTGAGACAGCTATCCCCATATAAATATCAGTAAGTTCAGAAGTACACAGCTGAAGGAAAGGGGAAATTCCTGGAGACTCTTAAAAAAAGGATCCCTAAAGAGTGTATCATTAACCCAGTTAAAATACTAGTTTATAACTAATATTAAAAGAAAATAGAAATAGGGACGCCTGGGTAGCTCAGTTGGTTAAACAGCTGCCTTCAGCTCAGGTCATGATCCCAGCATCCTGGGATCGAGTCCCACATCGGGCTCCTTGTCCCGCAGGGAGCCTGCTTCTCCCTCTTCCACTCTGTCTGTCTGTGCGCTCGCTCGCTCTCTCTCTCTGTCTCTGACAAATAAATAAATAAAATCTTTAAAAAAAAAAAAGAAAAGAAAATAGAAATAGAAAATAATCAACCCATCTTATCATTTAATGTATATTTTCTTAATTTAACATGAAATCAAGGTACTGGGAATATGACTAAAACTTTTCATCTGCCTGTATTTCATTCAAGAGAGACTGAGAGAGTTCACTCAAAACTCTAAAGGATTAGGGTTTCCCAACAGAGCCAATGCATCTGGAATTCTCTTGTTTCTATGAAGGCGCAGCTTCAATAGGAATGAGTAAGACACATAAATTTAAATGTGGGTGAATATCTGGGGACCATTGACCCAACAATCCTGAGGGAAGAAATTTAGAAATTAGCTAAAGTAAGCACATACACTAAAGTAAGTTAGTTTAGAGATGGCAGGTTGTAGAGTGATGCTCTGATGTGTTCTCCCAAGTAACTTACATTGACTTGTTCCTCAATATTATTTAATCTGTATATTGTGAGTATTTTCTCTCCAATTTTCTATTTTTCTTAAATGTCTGAATGGTGTTCAAGCAAATTCTGAAGTAGTCAAACTGGCTCAGTCACAGCTAAACCAAGACATGACAACTGCTGAAGATATAGCTAATGTTTCTACATAGGCTTTGAACAGCTTGTTCAATTTTGTTTGGCCACTCATTTATTCAACATACATTTTAGTGAGGTTATCCCATATGCCAAAATCTGTGCTGAACTCTGGAAAAACAAAGGCATGTTATACTCAACCCCTGCCTTCCAAGCTGCAGAATTCAGGAGGCACAAACTCCATCTCTGGCATCAGGAGATCTAAGATGTCATTCTAGCCTTGTCACTTACTAGCTGTGTGATATTGGGATAAATGACGTTTTCTCTCTCAGGAACTATCCTGAGGTCCCTGGAAAGATTGAAATGAGAAATACTTTTCAGTAACTTTACTAAAATAAGCAACGAGTAAATGTTAATGCTTATGCTCCAAAGGGAATGAATACATTAAAAAAATAATAATAAACACAATTCAATTATAGGGGTCTCTAAAGTGGGGGCACCTAAGATGTCTTATCATCTCAAGAACAAAAAGAATGAAAATGAACCATCCTATGTGGGTTAAGCCATTGTGGGAATATCAAAACCTGCAATTTTAGAAATATTATAACAATTACAAATATTTTTAAGTGAGATCAAGAGAATGCTCTATCTCTTCTGAGTTAGAAGAGAGAACAGAATAAAACTACAGTAAGTTATTAGGCTTCAAGAAAACTTTCAAATTCTAAAGGTTGTTAGTAAAATTTATTACCCCAAAAATGTATTTTTAGAAAGATGACATGCAGCTTTCTTCTCTGGATGGTTTGGATGCAGGGCTGACTGGAACCAGAGGTGGGGAATCTTTAGGATATTCCTCTCCTCCCATGACTAATAGAGGACTGATAGGCAGAGGTGACAGCATTAATAAACTATTGTGACGGAGATGGAAAGGCTGTAGTAAAAGATCAGGAGAAGTAGGTAGCAGTTATTATTTCTTTTTTTAAAGAAGGAATGGGGCATATTCTGCAATTATGGAATTATATACTCTTTTTAAGTTTTGATGGAGAAATATCAACATATGAATCCTGTTTCCAAATTCTGCCTAGAATTGCAGCCTCTAAATATTATGGTGCTATTTCATTGAAACTTGACAGCATTTTAGTTAATAAAATGTTATTTGACAGTATTTTGAGGACTTTGTCATTTGGAATGCATGCCAAAAATATTTGGAAATTTAAACCTGAAAATTCCCAAGTTCATTTTCAAAATTCGTAAGTTACTCATTTCAATAAAAAAATTCTAAACGCAATATAACATAATAGGAAATAAAATTGGAACATACAGATATGTTCTAGCCAAGGTGTCAGTAAACTTTTCTGTGAGACTCCAGACAATTCATACACAAATGCATACTACTGTGTACCAATAAAACTTTATTTACAAAAACCAGCAAGGACCAGATTTGGTTGGTGGCCTTTAGTTTGCCAACCCTTAGTTTAGCAATTTTTAAGTCTTTCTTTTTTTTTTTTTAAATAATTAATAACATTTTTCTTCTGCTGAGTATCAGATACCCTCACCTCAAATTTAGGTTATACATCTGTGTTTTCATTCACTCTTCAGAATGGAACATCTAAAAACAAAAAAACAAAAAAAGAATATAACATCTAGAATGGCACTTAGAATAGGAAGACTCAAATCTACAAAGAAAACTAGACGAATGTTTACAGATTTTTATTACAAACTTGGATTCAGTTTAGAAAGGATCCCCACACTGTAAGAACAGAGTAAAAGAGCCTAGCTCTCAAAGAGATGAGGATATCTTTAGGGCATGTTAAAATATTATGGCATATCTAAAATTGCTGCCTTCATGAAAATGCCTCAGGATGCAAGCACAAAAATTAAAATATTAATGAAAATACATAAAACAGCAGCATTAAATTCCCCTTCAGGAAGGCCTCATAAAATAGGACTAATACTGGGTCTTGCAATCAGGCTCAATCAGGAATAATGAGCTTACCCTTCTCATTCCTTCCCTTCTTCTTTCCTTCAAACCCATGAGTTTTGTGTTCTAATTCTCCTACATTGAAGACTAAATTTTACTTTAGATTTGGGATAAAGGGCTAAGCCCAAAATCTGTGCTCTGTCCCCCCTGGGGTTAAATAGCATCTCTCCTTTCTATCCCGAAGTATTCAATATAAATGTTATAGTGCATCTGAGAAGCTATATCCCCTCAGGGAGGCAGACAGCCTCACTTTTATAAATACTTGGCATCTGGAAGCACGTTTTTCATTTTTGAATATTGTTATGAGCTCGGCACCTATTTTTGGTGGCATTTCTTTGAGACATTTTACATAGTGAGAAAAGCAAACACGGGCATTTATTTGAATTTAAGGAGGGGGAACACTTTGGATTTGAGATCGTATCCATGGCATACAGGATAAAGCATGTTTTATGGCAAACCTGTGATATGAGGTATCACTCTAATGACTTAAACTAATAATGAAGAAATGTACAGAAAGTGCAAGTGGGTTTGAGGTAAAAGTCTTAAAACTAAGATGAACATGGTGAGGAAATAAAATCTTGACATTCTCAGTTCTAGTCTTCTGATTTTGTAAATCAGAAAATGCTGCCTCTCAGCATAAAAAGAATTATTCAATACTATCAGAGGGAATGAATAATATTCCCCTAGTGATTCTGTGAGGTGTAGGCCTGAGATTGGCATCTGGACATGACTAATATTGTTATAGATGCTGAAAAGAACAGCTTGGATCAGAAAATTATAAACCACTCTGAGAAGGCTTGGGATTGATATGGAAATTTATTGAAATGAAAAATACCTTTAAAGACGAAAGGTGTCTGTGCCTATTTATCTGTATTAAAGATATGTGCATGCTTCCCTAGCAGTGAATACCTTTAATACGTGGATTTGCTTACACATTCAGACTTTTTTGATAAATGTACTGGTGTTTCTCTAATTTGTCCCAACCGTAGTATCCGTTTCCCTCATCTTTTCAACTTATTCACTAATACCATCCCTCAGTTCAGTACACAGTAGTAGAAACTCAACAAGTATATTTGATACATTAGCTAAGAAACTAGACCAAATGCCACTGACATTTGTCAGAAATCAGAGCAGACAACAATTTGGCAGTATTCCTTCCTGGCCACTATCCCTTGGATAAAAATTCAGCAAATGAGAAAATACAAGCAACTGTTTGTGGCGCTGGATCTAACTGGCAGCTGTTTCTGATTAATTACTTTATTGATTGATGTCATATTTATTAAGTGTCTACAGTGTCAGATGTCTGCCTAGTGTTTGGATGAAGGGAAGATCTAGAAACTGCAAAATAGAACTGCAGGGTAGAAAAACAGGAAGGAAGAAACTGCAATGCAGTGGCCTGGGGGGAGTTGCCTGAAAGAGCAGTCCAGCAAACAGCATCAGAAAAACAAGATTAGGTCAGTGATTTGGTTGGAAAGGGCAGCCGTGTTCATGCTAATCAATTTCCATTTCTCAGTCCAGAGTGCTAAACTAATATTTCCATCACACCTTTCAGCCCCATTGAAGGACTTGTTTTACATCCAGCTGTGGCCAACTAGCCCAGACTTAGTTTGAAGCTGATATTTCTATTGTATTGAATTGCATTGGCATTATTCGTCCTCATTTCAATATCAAATAACTAAGATTCCTGGAAGTAAGTGATTTCTCCAAGGACACAAAGCTAAAAAGAGTGAACTCAAAAAAACCCAACCAAAAAAAACCCAAAACAAACCTTCTGGCTCCTGATTCATGGTGGTTGTCTTTCTGCATTCTGCCCAACAGGAAGCTATATGCAGACCCATACTTACTCCCATTTGGGAAACTCCTGTTTATGGGCCTGGATTTGAGTTTAAAACTGGTTGGCATGAGTGGTGGTAGTAGGAGTGACAGCTGTTCTTTGTCCTTTCTTGGAGTTAATCCACAAGAAGAGAAGAAAGTGCTTATACCTAACAACACATCAGTGGCCTCTTATTAATATCCCCACCATTTGGTATGTGAACTTCAAAAGAGACCAGTTTGTTTGGTTCCTACAGTTATGACCTTGCCCACCAAGATTCTAATCAATCCATCAATATTTCTGTACATGTCCTAAACTATACCAATCAGCAAAGGCATTTTTAGAGTGGATTGCTTTTTTCCCCACCTCTCTAAACCCTCTGAGAATTTTTACTTGTTAAAAAAAAGAAATCATAAATAATTTCAAATGGCTTTCAAAAAGATCAAAGGAACAGAATAAAAGAAGAAAATAAAGATATGCTTGTGGTTGTGATCGAATGGCTGATAAAGCTTAAACTTCAAATCCAGATCAGTTATCTGGATCCCAAAAGATACAACTAAAAAAGGCTTGACCTTCACAACAGGAAAGATATGATTTTACCAATCTTCTCTATTACTGACTCTTAAAGGATTGATAGACTGGACATTTTTGGCAAGCACAGAGAAAAAGTGTATACAGCTGTGGCTATCAGCAACTTATGTTGAAAAATGAGAACATAACATGAAAACATTTTAATGGTGGAAGTTCTGTGGGACTGCTAACCCATGGAGGGCCAGGCATGTAGACCTGTTGTGTTTTAACTGGTAGCAAGGAGAGATTTTAACAAATCCGACAGTCAGTGGGCAGTGTATCCCTTATGTAGTCTCCACCAAGTGTTACTTTATTTAGCTAAACATTTGGTAAGAGTTGGATTTCATAATGTTTGAAGTTGCATGCTTTGATAGGGAACTAAAGAGCTGATGTCCTATATTACGAAGTGTGGGAGGGTGAGCACTTTGGGAAACCAGAGGTGATAGTAACAGGGCTGATTCTCTATTCTGAAAACGGATATTCTGACTAAATCACCCCCTGGAAGAGACACATTTCCTCTCAGTTTACTGGCAAAACTCATTTTATTATGCCTTGCTTTATTGCATGTTATAGATACTGCATTTTTTAATAAATTGAAGGTTTCTGGTCACCCTTATTGAGCAAGTCTGTTGTCACCATTTTTTCCAACAACATTTGCTTGCTTGATGTTTTTGAGTCACAATTTGTTAATTCTCACAATATTTCAAACTTTCTTATTATTATTATATGTGTTATGGTGATCTGCGAACAGTGATTGTGGCTTATTGAAAGGTCAGATGATAACATTTTTCAGCAATAAAATATTTTTAATTAAAGTATGTTCATTGTTTTTTAGACATAACAGTAATGCCCACTTAATAGACCACAGTATAGTGCTAACATAACTTTTATTGGGCTGGGAAACCAAAAAGTTCATTTGACTCACTGTATTGTGATATTCTCTTTATGGCAGTGATCTAGAAGCAAAAGCTCACTATCTCTGAGATATGCCTTTACTCACAAAATTGAACTTGTAACTGCTAAGTTCCCTAGAAACTAGTTTATAAAACAAAGCTCATTTCACTGTTATCCAGCAAAAATAGTTATTTACTTGTAATGAGTTGATATTTGAATTTTCATTAAAAAATGATATTCAGAATGGATACCTGCCATGATCATCACCATGGATTTTTATATATATTAAAGATGCAATTTTCAGGATATTTAAAAATAGTGATACCTCTCATCCATACTTCACCAAAATGAGATTTTGCTTCTTTCTTGGAGCAGCAGTGAAGGAGGATGGTGGGTCAAAAGGGGCACTGTCTCTGAAGGTAGAAGATTGGATTTGAATCTTGACTCTCTTAGGAGATGTGTAACTTTGGCGAGGCCATTTGACTTCTCTCTATAAAATGTGAATAAGAATTCCATCTGTTTCATGGAGTGGTGGAAGGAATTAAAAAATAAGAAAGCACCTGCCCGGGCGCCTGGGTGGCTCAGTGGGTTAAGCCACTGCCTTTAGCTCGGGTCATGATCCCAGGGTCCTGGGATCGAGTCCCGCATCGGGCTCTCTGCTCAGCAGGGAGCCTGTTTCCTCCTTTCTCTCTTTGCCTGCCTCTCTGCCTACTTGTGATCTCTTCTCTGTCAAATAAATAAATAATTTATTAAAAAAAAAAAAAAGAAAAGAAAGCACCTGCCAACTCATCTGGCATAGAGTACAAACAATAAACACACCTTATTTTTTCTTCCTTATTGTAAACCCATTCTTTTCCAAGATATAAAGTTATTCATAAAACAGTTATTGTTCATAATTTAGAACCATCCTGTTGACCCTCACATTTATACCTGATCATTAAAACTTGCTCTTTTTTCTTTTAAGATTTTATTTATTTATTTGACAGAGAGAGATACAGCAAGTGAGGGAACACAAGCAGGGTGTGTGGGAGAGGAACAAGCAGGGCTCCTGATGAACAGGGAGCCCGATGTGGGGCTCAATCCCAGGACTCTGGAATCCTGACCTGAGCTGAAGGCAGATGCCTAATAACTGAGCCACCAGGTGTCCCTAACTTGCTCTTGATGAGAGCTACAAAGCAGGGCACATTTGATATTTTTCCTTTCATTCCCGACTGCCATGAGACAAAAAAGACTTACTCCCAGTTTGGAGGGAAGGAATTGCCTGAACCAGGATCTACATTTCCACAAGATTCCCGGGTGATTCGTAAGTACACAAAAGTCCAAGAAATAATGACGAGGTCTGTACCCATCCTATTTTCAATGCAAGCTTCAGATCTGATATGCATATTTTATATCTCCATTTGAGTCCCTGATAAAACAATGAACAAGGTTGAAGACAGAACCTTTCAATATGCCTCTGAAAAATTCTCTCGAGCCTCATCTGATACAGTAATTAAATCAGCATCTTGCTCAGTAATACAAATTCATGGGATTATTAACTATCATCCTCCAAAATGTTTTCTTCATCTTTTTGTGCAGTAATACCATGAGAGACATTTTCTCTAGCATTTTAATTGGGTAATATATCATACATACAGAAGAATATATGGGAGATATGTATAGTTTAAAGCACAATTATAAAGCAAACACCATGAAACAGCACCAGGGTTAAAACATAAATCACCTCCAGCAGCTCAGGATTCCTGTAGCAGCTATTTCCAACTATGTTCCCTTACCTTGAATAGTAATAACCACTAAGAGCATGACTTCTCTGATAACATCTTTCCCTTGTTTTGGTTTACAGTTTTTACACTTAAGTATACATTCTTTTTTTTTTTAATTTTTTAAATTTTTTATTTTTTATAAACATATAATATATTTTTATCCCCAGGGGTACAGGTCTGTGAATCGCCCGGTTTACACACTTCACAGCACTCACCAAAGCACATACCCTCCCCAATGTCCATAATCCCACCCACACCCCCTTCTCCCAACCCCCCTCCCCCCAGCAACCCTCAGTTTGTTTTGTGAGATTAAGAGTCACTTATGGTTTGTTTCCCTCCCAATCCCATCT
>NC_081561.1:55980431-56020212 GCF_022355385.1 Mustela nigripes
TCCCAGCAACCCTCAGTTTGTTTTGTGAGATTAAGAGTCACTTATGGTTTGTTTCCCTCCCAATCCCATCTTGTTTCATTTCTTCTTCTCCTACCCCCTTAAGCCCCCATGTTGCATCACCATTAAGTATACATTCTTGAATAATAAAATTATTTCACCTGTTTTGAGCATTATATAAGAGGATTTCAATGGGATATATTCCTTGCTAATCTCACTCAAAGTTTTATTTGTGTGATTTATCCATGCTGATGTGTTTAGTGTTGATTAGTTCCTTTTCATTGCCAGATTAAGCATTCATGTCACTCTTTATTCTAATATTCATAAACATTTGGTTTGTTTGCTCTTTTGGGCCATTATAGTATTATACCTGCATACATGTCTCCTGGTGTGTGTGTGCAAAATTTTTACAGGTTCCTTAGCTAGGAGAGGAATACCAGAGTCATGGAGTCTGTAGATGTAGTCAACTTTACTTAATAATGCCAAAAATTCTTCCAAAGTAGTTTGAGCAATTTACATTTTGAAAGAATAAGTGAGAATTCTGACACTGCCCATAAGGGCTTTTTCAGAGGCTGCCTTGAAGGAGTGAAGAACACCAGGTCCTCTGCCATTCTCTGATACATCTATCTGTGACTCTGTTAAAAAAAGGGGGGTGCCTCAAATCAGCATCATGTTATCCCTTATGTCTTATCTTAACAGCTTAACCAAATATCAGGCCTCAAATCAACATCAATCTTTATAGAGGTGTGTGAGAAATTCACATTTTCTTTTTTCAACCAAAATTCCATTTGCCCATTGCCAAGCTAATGATTCCTCTGTATTCACTGTGGCTGCATCAACATCACTGTTGACAGCTCTGGGTCTTCTTCTCATGTTCTCATGTTCTTGGAACAGTGGTAATTCACACAGGTCAGCAGACAATTAGAAGCATCATTCAATAATATGTTTTATCATCTATTCCTTACTCAGTCCCATTTCTTTTTTTCCCTATATCCTTCCACCCCTTCATTCTCATAGAGAAGACAGAAATTTAGCAGCGGCTTTATTCTCCATTTTTTTTTTTTTCTTTTTGGTCAGCCACCAAGAGTTACATTACTAGCCCAATGCAGGGAGCCTGTTTTTCCTCTGATCTTCTTGGTCCAAACAAAGAAAACAAGATAAGTCAAATATTCACAGCAAACAAAAATAACTTTTTTCTTACACTCAGCATTGGCACCTTATTTTAAATTTAGCCTTCTGAACATTATTCTCAGAGATCTATGGTGTTCTTTTAAACTGTCTCCTCATTTACATTTTTTGACATCTCTTTGTAAAAGGTAAGCTCATTGGAGAATATTCCTTGCCACCTCACTTGCCTCTCCCCTTTTCCTTCCTCAGTGCAATTATTTCTATTAACATAATCTGCATGATATTTTTAAGACTTCTCCAACATTTGAGATTTCTTTTTCTGTAATGGAGTAAGATGTCATAGCTTCTGTCAACTTTTTCTTTGAAACTCTTGAAGTCTCCTTTCTGAAGTTCCTAGTGCGCGTCTGACTAAGCCCAAGCTTGATCAGAATGAGATTTTTTTCTTTAAAAAAAGAAGAAAAGAAAAAAAAGACACAAATTTATGTATACTTCCTTGATGATAAAAGACCCTTGGCTTATCGAGTATGTGTGTCTCTACATTTCTTCAGTGTGACATGTTTAAGTGCTTTCCTACTTCCTCATCTTTGTGCTTTGATGTTTTCTCCTGGGTGCCTATGCGCCCTTGTCTGTCTTGTTAGCACAACCTCTTTCTCCTTACATTTTAATCTACCTTGATCCCCTTCTTTTAGCCATCTCTCTACTAACATACACATGTTTAATTTCTTGGGAATCAAAAAAAAGAAAAAAATTCAACTTCCTGCCATGTTTCCGGGACAAATTTGACTCACTGCCATCAAGTTGACACTGCAAACTCAGGAGAAAGAAGTTCTTCTAGGGCCGTGCTTCTCAAGCTTAAGTGTACATCGGACTCATCTAAAGGTTTATTATTAAAAACACACATTGCTGGGCCCTACTCCCTAAGTTTTTGATTCACAGAATTTGCAGTCCTCCCAAGTTTTCAGGTGATGTTGACATTGCTGGTTCAGAGAACACACTTTGAAAACCACTGTAATTAAATGAAATACTAGAATCTTCTGAAGGATTGATTTCCCAACTCAGAGTAACCCAACCCCATACTTTGTTGTTATAAGTGGTAGAGTTTGAGCTGTTCATGTAGACTCATATGTTGCCCTCTTCCAAGTAAGTGTTTCAATGGTATATTATATGTATGAGGAAAAAATTGTGGTATTTCAACACATTTCTCTGCAAAATGAAGGGATTATTTATTCACCACACAGATAATAAGAAAAAAATGATTATTTGAAGAAGAAAAGGCAGTATATTTTGCATTTGGTACACATTGTAGAGTACAAGAGTAGTATAGCATCAGGAAGAAGTGTTTGACTCTGAGAAATATGTTTTTCCAGTTTTGGAGGGGGGGGGTGAATGTAGAGAGTGTGTAACAATTCTTCTGGAAAAGAAGGTACTTTGCTGTCTCTGATAAGGTAGCTCACTGCCCAGATACCTTTAACTACATCTTATTATTACTCAGTTCTTCACAACATTTTGTCTTCTAGTCATTGTTTAAGGAGTGAGATGAATCAGTGAAAAGTAGAATTTTCATTGACTGCAAAGGGAGTTTATTCTGATAAGAGTTGGTGGCAACAGTAATGAGGGCTTTAGTGATGGATCTGCTGACAGATCAGGACAAGTGCACTGTGTGCCAACCTTCAGGAGTGAAAGAAACAGCAAAGGAGTGAAGAACAGTCCACCCAAAGACCCTTTTCTCCTACTCCAATACCCTCCCTGTTATAAATTTCAAGTAGTTTTAATGCTGTGAACCTCCATTCAAATATGAACGATACTAAAATTCTCTGAAACCATAAAAATACATTAAAAATGTAATGCTTTCCCACCCTCAGCTTTGTTATGTAAGATATTAGCCAAAACATCACTGGGTCATCTTCATTTTTTTCAAGGAGCTTAAAAGAACACAGTGCAGCCAACTGCTGATCCTTATGTCCAGACCTTAATTCTACTCCCTTTTGATGAGGCCCATATCCCAGGTTCTGCATTCACAACCACAAGCGGTCGCCTAATAATGACGTCCTTCCACATCTCTCTTTTTCCAAAGGTACCAACACTGAGGTTAAAACCTACCTACCAAACACTTGGCATTTTAGGTCATATGCACCTGTGGGGTTTTTCTTTTGTTTTATTTGTGTTTCTTAGTAAAATGACAATGACTATTGTATCTGCCACACAAAAGAAACTAATTTTAGTCAGAAGTGTACAGTATGCTTAAGTGATTTCCTTTTCTCCAACATCTAGTATCTCAGAATTTTCTACAAAATGTAGTGCCCCCGCCGAGGAGGCCCACAGTTCCTCCAAGGGTACCTCATTTACCAGGATCCCATTCATCTACCTGCTAATTTAATGTCTTGCTCTTCTCTACCATTATGATCTAGCATTACAAGTCTCCACACATCTGGAGGAAGAGTTTCCAGAAAGGATACTATTTATTCATGACTACCATTGCTGCCTGGGCATTGAGAAAGTCTCCATGCACAGGGACTGCA
Source organism: Mustela nigripes (assembly GCF_022355385.1). Taxonomy (NCBI): domain Eukaryota; kingdom Metazoa; phylum Chordata; class Mammalia; order Carnivora; family Mustelidae; genus Mustela; species Mustela nigripes. The sequence continues at coordinate 55,984,076 of NC_081561.1, forward strand.
GTGTTGTTTGTAATGTGAGCAAACTAACTTCACACTAAATCTGCAGATGAAAAAAAGTGAAGTTCTATATCACCTGCTCAGGAGGTACAGCCAGGACAATGCTCCTTGAGATGTTTGTTGTTCAGGTTGGATAGAGGCCAACAGTCACATGGCTGAGCAGTGATGGAAGAGGAGAGATTTTGGTACAGGACTTCTTAGTTATAAAGTCACTTAGTTTTCTTTACAGTCACAAATAGAAGAGAGCACGGGACTCCAAATATTAACAGAAAGGATGGAAACAGTACAAAGCATCACATTTTTTCCAGAGTCTCTGGGTCACTCCCAGCTTCCTGCCGTGTCCACAAACATACAGTGATCTCTCCCCACCCCCCACATCACATCCCTGGTTTCATTTTCTGAAGTTTCGATGTCTTACAGTTTCAGGTCCCCCTAGTCAAGCAGTCTGAAAGCAGATGATCCTCCTTCTGACAAATCATCAGAAGCAGGAGTACCTGGATGGCTCAGTCAGTTGAGTTGACTCTTTGATTTCAGCTCAGGTTAGATCTCAGGGTCATGAGATCCAGCCCTGCGTGGGGCTCCATGCTCAGTAGGGAGTCTTCTTGAGATTCTCTCCTCTTTCTGCAACCCCCCACTCACTGCATTCTGTATTCTCATGCGTGCACGCTCTTTCTCTAAAACAAATAATTTTTTTAAAAAAAGATGAATAACAGCCTAATATTACATCACAATGCAATTCTCACTTCGTCTCATCACTAGGTCATGTTTTCCTGTCACATCATCATGAGAAGAAGGGTGAGTAGGGTACAGTAAGATATTTTGAGGGTGCCTGGGTGGCTCAGTGGGTTAAGCCTCTGCCTTCAGCTCAGGTCATGATCTCAGGGTCCTGGGATCGAGTCCTCCATTGGGCTCTCTGCTCAGCAGGGAGCCTGCTCTCCCCCCACCCCGCCTGCCTCTCTGCCTACTTGTGATCTCTCTCTCTCTTTCTCTCTGTCAAATAAATAAATAAATAATATTTTAAAAATATATTTTGAGGAACAGAATACATTCACATAACTTTTATTATGGTATATTGTCTTAATTGTTCTATTTTATTATTAGGTTTTTTTTTGTTGTTCTCTTATTGTACCTAATTTATGGATTAAGTTTTATCATAGATGTATTTAAGTGTAGGAAAAAAACATAGTATAGAGTTCAGTGCTATCCATAATTTCAGGCATCCACTGTGGGTCTTGGTATGTGCCCTCTGTGGATAAGGGAGACAACTGTAAATGTAAAATGTTCTCCTAATTAAAACATTCTAGATCCACAGTTTCCAACAAATTAGATTTCCCATGATACTGGTGGGAGGTTTAGCTAGATAACCTCTGAGAGATGATTAACTATCTTGCCTAGAAGCCCATTTCAAACTCTGGAATTCCATATGTATATTATGCCATTTGGTTTCTTTATGTACTCATAACCCTCTCCCTTCCTATTCAGAAAAGACAAACAGTTCAGAAAGGAAAAAATTAAGTTGATAAGGTACATACCACTCTTTGTTTGATGGAAGATTTTTAAGAAGATATTTTATCATAGGCAATTACAAAACAAAACAAAATAAAAATATTGAACTCTCTATTTTGCCTTCAAGGAATTTCCAATAAAGAATGGAGAAACAAAAATAATGAAACTAACATATAGTGATTAAAAATGGTATTTGAGGGGTGCCTGGGTGGCTCAGTGGGTTAAGCCACTGCCTTCGGCTTGGGTCATGATCTCAGGGTCCTGAGATCGAGTCCCGCATCGGGCTCTCTGCTCAGCAGGGAGCCTGCTTCCCTCTCTCCCTCTCTCTGCCTGCCGCTCCATCTACTTGTGATTTCTCTCTGTCAAATAAATAAATAAAATCTTAAAAAAAAAAATGGTATTTGAGGAATCCAGAAAATGCTGTAAGACTTCAGAGGAAAGAGCTTTCTTCCAGTTTAAGTTTCTTGAAATTTTTGATGTTGGTTCTAACTTTTGTTTACCAAATATAAGAAACTCTTTTGCACATAATTTGACATGTCTCAGACAATTCTGATGTTCCCTCGGAGATATTGTGACATTAATGATCATATTGATCCAACTGGAAAACCTGACCATGTGATTATTTTATTATAAGCAGCAAATGTGTTTAGCTGTTAAAATTATTCTTAATGCAATGTGCTATTGCTTCATAGATAGGAGATCATTTTGCTATTTCTTTATTATTTAATTTAACTTTTGTCTATCCATATTAGGTTAGAATTTGGAACTCTCCCCACCGCCCCAAGCACACACACCCCATATACCAATGCATGCGGCTATTTTCTTGCTTAAAATACACTGCTAACTCAGGTGGCCTTGATGATCAAGTTCCCTTTTACAAATAATTTTTGGCATATTCAATGATCTAATCTAACACAACTCTTCATGACTAGTTCTGTCTTCACAGATACCCGGCCATGAAACAGGAAATTTGTGAGGTCACCTCTAAGTATTCTTTTAATATCTCACCCACCAAAAGAGCAAAGGAGAGAGAGTATGCGTGTGTGTGTGTGTGTGTTTTAGTACTCGCTTCTTTTAACTATGCCTTTTTTTATTTTAAATGTCTGAAATAAATTTTCTGGAACCTGTCATTATTATATGCCTTGCACATGGTCCAAAGAAGAACCTGCTTCTGTAGAGAATAACCAAATAAAAGACAGAGGGTACATACTTATAATGAAATGCAAATTTCTCATTAAAAGGCAAATCCTTGGGGCGCCTGGGTGGCTCAGTGGGTTAAAGCCTCTGCCTTCAGCTCAGGTCATGATCCCGGGGTCCTGGGATCGAGCCCCACATCGGGCTCTCTGCTCAGCGGAGAGCCTGCTTCCTCCTTTCTCTCTGCCTGCCTCTCTGCCTACTTGTGACCTCTGTCTGTCAAATAAATAAATAAATCTTTTTTTTTTTAAAAAAAAAGGCAAATCCTTCATCTCAAAAGGTTGAACAGGATACAACTTCACTTGACTGGCGGGAATTTCCCATTAAAGCACTGAAAAAATATTCCAACTGAAGACGATTCTTTGGATCTGAACCACTTTCATTTCAATGAATTGGAACATTTGAGTGTACTGTAAGCCCATATCCTACAAAAATTTATTCTGAGATAATTAAACAAATGTCAGCAAATGGCTTGCCATCCGTTATAATTCCTCCTTTCTTTAATATATTTTCCCATCAGAGTTGATGAAATGTTTCATCAACATATGTAGTCTCTATTTAAAAAAAAAAAAAAAAAAAAAAAAGGCTGGCTATTTTTCTGCATTGTTCACCTTTTAATGAATTCTACTGACACTATTTTCCTCATTCTTATGGATTCTGCCCAAGCTTCTTGTCTTCCAACATTATTCATTCTCTGGACAAGTGTGGCCTTAGATCAAATTCTTAATGTGTATAACTCTGAAGTATTCCTCTCTAGCCTTGGTCTTAAGCAATGTATTCCTTTGTAAATATCTCCAACTTGATGTTTTTCAGGTACTTAAAGCTCAAAATATTGAGCTCAATTCCAGCTCCCCCAATCCCACACAAGGAGTCTTTGGGTTGGTGAGTGCCACTGTGGTACACCAGGCTCCTAAGCCACAGTGGGGGGTCCTCATTCACTGCTCCCTCCTTCCCTTCATTTTTCATATGTAGGCAGTCACCCCGTCCTATCCACTGTACTTCTTAAATATCCCTTTATTAACTCTTTTTCTTCTGTCTGTTGCCCTTTTAGGGATTCTTTATCTCTTACCTGAAAGTATATTAGAACCTCCTCATCATTCATCACCACAGCCATTAACACTGTTGTAAAATCCCAACACGCAAACATGTGCACACAGGCATTTCAGACCATTCTTCTTACTGTTATCAGAGGGAACTTCTAACATCTATCTCATCGGGTCCCTTCTTGTTTTAAAGATTGTCAATAGCAACCCTTCCTGATTCCTTCAGATGGTAGACAAGACCCTTCTGTGGTCTCCCTTGGGCTTATCTTCTTTTTTGATCTGGATAACAAATAGTAAACATCATTGCTTAAACTGCTATTGGGGTGGGGGGGGAAACCCTGCTATTGGAGGGAGTGGTGGACCTCATTGCACTTCCATACCAAGAAGAATCCAGTATTATTCCAAACGGAGTAGTTCAGTGCTGAGTGCCATTCCATTCCTTTAGAAACTTGCTCAGTATTTCCTTGTAAATAGCTCCAGTGTGGTCCAGACAGCTGCCAGCCCCAATTCTAAGGGAGTGTTGTTTTTGCTGTGTGTGTTCTTATTGGTTTTTTGTTTTTTGTTTTTGTTTAAAAAAAAAAAAAAAACAGTGCCTTGACATAGCAATATGCATTTGAAAACTCTCCCCTAAATACCTGCTTATGTAACTTGATTGCAGTGGCTTCAAATAGCCCTGATCTCTCAGTCAAAGCAGACACCCACTTACCAATTGTGCTTCCACAAAGCACCTCTATGTAAATGAAAGATGCTAGACTGTTTTCTTTACATAAGCTTTGTAAAAAAGAGAGACTCTCACCTTATTCATAAGGAATGTGTGACATAGTCGCCTAGAATTCTCTGACTACTTGCAAAATTATAGGGAAATGAACCTGTGTTGCAGTAAAGTAGAGTGATGGTGAATGTCTTTAGGACAATGAACCAGACTTCCACATTTTTGTGCCTGTAATAGAGTTTCATTTGTAGCAGGTGCTCTAAAAAACTGGTTCTTTGTTGGGTGTGTTAAGTTGGAAACCAAGTCTTTGTGTGTCCTTGTTATATTTGCATTTCTCATTCTGTATCTTTTCTCCTTCTTTTCACTTTAATATAATCAAGTCATTTGAATGAAAATATCTGCTATCAATGAGGGAGAGGAAATACATTGGCTTTCTATTAACACTGTGATAGACACAGTGTTCTTAGCATTCTTGAATCAACATCAGTGATGCCTGTGAGATGGTACAGAATATTGGAGAGAGAACATGTAGTTATAGCAAGCATGAAATATACTGAAGCAAACATATTAAAATCAAAGTCTGCTGTTAATTATTTTGATGAAATTGTATTTCTCTGAACAATCCCATGGGTGAAAAGACAGTGGGCAAACACAAAATGGAAACCATGTCGGTGTAGAATCATCACACCTGGCTTTTGTGTGGTGTCCTTTTACATATGAAATTTAAAGAGAGGTGATAAAGTAGGGAAGCTAAGAGAGGCTCCTTCACCAGATGCTTTTGGTTACAGAAGGACCGTTTTAGTCCCAGGTTCTCCAAACCTTAAAGACAAACTGCTCTTGCCAGTCATGTGGCCTGTGATACATCTAGAATGTCTTGTCTAAAGAATGGGCAAGAGATCTCAGTTCATTTCCTAACCCTTTGTAGGAACAGGTTCAAGAGAATTCTCTATGCTAAAGTTTTGTGCTTTAGAAAGCAAGGTAGTGATTTGTGGAAGAAAAATACATTGATTGTCAAATTATGAGAAATTGGGCTATTGAAGCTTGGCACTATTTTAGAAAACTGAGAAGTAAATTGAAACCAACCTAAAAAAGGAGTGCGATTTTGATTAGAAGCATTGTCTCCAAACTTCATGAAACAGAGCTAGGTGATATTAGAACTGCCACAGCTGAGGGATATTTACGTGTGCCTGGAAGAAGCCGCAATCATGTTTATCGAGTGGAGGCAATTAAACTCCCAAAGGCTAGAATGTAGGTCGGCCTGCCTCAAAATGGCCTAATTTTGAATAGTAAATTTACAGTGATGATGACTTTCAGTATTATGAGACTGTCCGCCTTCGTATTTTCCCCTATTGTATAAAAATCCCTTTTGCAAAAAAGTAAATCAATTGCCAAAACAGTTTGGGAGAATCCATCATATATGCTTTTACTCACTATAACTTACTACCACCTAATTTATTAAGATTACCATACATCCCAAACCAAAAAATGGGGAAATGGGATCAAATAGTGGATATTAGCTTTGAAAAATCTTACAGGAGTATAAAATAAAAACACTTATTTGAATGTTCCCTGAATTTTTCTGAGTTAGGTAATAAAATAACATGAAATTTTACCTTTCTTACTAAAACTAGAACTACAGTTATTATGCATAACTTAATATGCTTCCAGCATATTTTCTTGCTTAACTTGAGTGGGTTACTTCTTTCCTACATCAGGCAAGTATTTGTATGTACATATTTTTATTTAAAATTAACCTTAAACAAAGAAAACCAGAAAAGTGATTCTTCTCCTCTCAAGAAATACAAGCAGAAAATAATTTTCTAAATCTTTAAAGATTTTTGAATAATCTTTTGCAGTGAAATTATCAAGGAAAAAACACTCACTTAGCTTTTGAATTAATTTTTTACTCTGGTATCTTAAAAGTGTTATTAGCCTTTTAAAAATTTACCTCCCAAATGCATCCAAATGCTCCTTTGCTAGATATCCAAGAATATAGAGCTTAATACAGAGATTAGCCCATGCACTTGAGAAAAATATGTCACATCAACCCAGAAAATGTTAACACACTTGCAAAGGTGAGCCATTACACCCTCATCTCTTATGCCGAGAGAAGTAATATTTAACCCACGTGGAGCTGCAAGATAGGAGAGTACTTACTTTCTGAGCTTTATCAAAAGCCTTTCAATTATTTTAATATCTTTGAGGCTGGATATCTTGGTAGTCATGAAGAAAAATTTCATGGACCTCATTAGAATGTATATCACACATGATACTTTGAAAGCATGTCTGTCCTTTGGGGGATTAAACAGGAAAGGTAATTTAGTGAAGATAAAATGGACTTAAGAAAGCATTGTATTCTGGGCGCCTGGGTGGCTCAGTGGGTTAAGCCGCTGCCTTCGGCTCAGGTCATGATCTCAGGGTCCTGGGATCGAGTCCCACATCGGGCTCTCTGCTCAGCAGGAAGCCTGCTTCCCTCTCTCTGTCTCTCTCTCTGCCTGCCTCTCCGTCTACTTGTGATCTCTCTCTGTCAAATAAATAAATAAAATCTTAAAAAAATATATTTATAAAAAAAAAAAAGCATTGTATTCTTTATCTAGTATTTTACTGACATAGTTCAATAATTATCCCTCACTGTGGCTTTGAGGTAGTTGTCTTTCAAATAAAGGAAGGACAACGATGGGAAAGAGAAGAGGAGGAAAACTGAAAGGGTCAGAGGGAAGGAGAGAGAGGAGAAAAGGGCAGGGAAAAAAGGCAGCAGAGGTAGGGGAGAAGGGAGATGGAGCAAGGACAATGTAGACAGGAGGTCCATTTAAGATGATGAGATATTAACATCTGATCACTTCAGCAGACACTCAGACGTGTCACTTTTATTTCATCAAAAAAATTAAGACACAGCTGTCGTGAGCCCACAACTGCAAATAAAAGTTACACTCTCAGTTTCACTTTCTTTCCCAATATGTCAGTTCCTCTACCTTTCCTTGAAATATGTACCCCAAATTCATTTCCTCTAGCTTCAGAAATATACCACTTTTCATTTTCTATCTTCACTGAACTTGGAAGGCCAAATGGAGCAATAAAATGGATAGCAATGCTAATTAACTAATTATAAGTAGAGGCCCCTTTGAATGAATTTTTTTTTTAATTTTAAAGATATTTATTTATGTATTTGTCAGAGAAAGAGAGCACAAGCAGGGGGAGAGACAGGCAGAGAGAGAAGCAGGCTCCCTGCTGAGGAAGGAGCTGGATTCAGGACTGGATCCCAGAACTCTGGGATCACGACCTGAGCTGAAAGCAGCTGCTTAACCAACTGAGCCACCCAGGCATCCCATTGCATGAAACTTATATTCAATCTTGGAAAACAAAGAAAAATAGAAAGTAGAAGAAATTAGAAAAATGGAGCTCATAAATGGCAATGCTATCTCCCCACTGCAGAAATTAATGGCATATTTCCTGGAAGTTGTAACCAACCTCATAACCTAGACCTCTATGATTACAATTATCTTGGATAATTCAAGAAAGAAAGAAAGCTTAGAGTGCTGTTTTATGTATAGCAAATACTCAAAACACGTTTGTTTGATTGGCCAATTAATTTGGCTTCTGTTTTCAGGTTAAAAAAAATGCATGGGAAGGAACAATACAAAGAAAAAAATTAAAAAGACACCATGAGGCGGGACGCCTGGGTGGCTCAGTTGGTTAAGCAGCTGCCTTCGGCTCAGGTCATGATCCCAGCGTCCTGGGATCGAGTCCCACATTGGGCTCCTTGCTCAGCAGGGAGCCTGCTTCTCCCTCTGCCTCTGCTGCCACTCTGTCTGCCTGTGCTCACTCTCTGCCTACCCTCTCTCTGATAAATAAATAAAATCTTTAAAAAAAAAAAAAAAGACACCATGAGGGTTTGGAACTCAAGTTCAATGGAAGACAAAGTAATATTAAGCTACCAAGGTTCTCACAGTCTTTTCTTTGAGAAGACAATGCCAGGGGCGTCTGGGTGGCTCAGTGGGTTAAGCCTCTGCCTTTGGCTCAGGTCATGATCTCAGGGTCCTGGTATCAAGCCCCACATCAGGCTCTTTGCTTGGTGGGGAGCCTGCTTCCCCGTGCTTCTCTGCCTACTTGTGATCTCTCTCTCTCTGTCAAATAAATAAATAAAATCTTAAAAAAAAAAAAAAGAAAGAAAGAAAAGACAATGCCAGTTAGCCAGTGCAAATTCAGATTAACTTGTGAGTTAAGTGTTAACACTTTACCTTATCATCGTAGCCAAGAATCTGCTGTTATTTACCTGTAACTTTAAGTAGAACGCTGTTGTTCATTATATTTTAATGGACAAAATCACAGTCCTTCATGGAGAAGAATGAACCATCATAATTCAAGTTGACTTAGAAGCCACTAGGCAGATTGCTTAGGACTTGAGCCCAGAAACAAGGGAGTCTTGATTCTTGGCCCTCCCTCCTCTTCCACTGCTTGTTAAAGTGAAATTTGATTATCAGTCAAACCTAATTTATCATTCCCATTCCTAACTTCCCTTCATGCCATTCCCTTAACATATTTATTTTTATTATTTTTGTTGATGAGTCAATAGTGCTTTGAAAAAAAATAATATAAAATAGCCCAACTAACCAAGAAAGCAGATGTGACCTATAATTTTATACCAAATCAGAGCTAATGTTAAATTTTGATGATTTCCTTTGAATATTTATACATGCATATTTATTTTTACATGGTTGAGATCATGCTGTATGTTTTTAATTTTGCAGCCCTCAGCAGTTATCTGCATTCTTCAGCAATGTCTTCAGAGTTTAATACTCTGTGCTGCTTTATTTTCTCACTACCTTATAGGTTTTGTTTCTATAACAAAAGTACAAATGCTTCCAAGGAAGAGATATTTTTCTTCTGTTTATTTGTCCTTATCTTGTTTTCTACACACACACTAACAATTTGCCTTTCCAGACACTCAACCCACATATTGTTTGGATTTATTAGATTTATGGGAATCATTAGAGTAACTAAATCACTTTTGGCAACTGCTGTACCTTTAGGAAGGAAGCTTTTCTCCAAGAATCTCTAGAGCTCCAGAAGAGATGTTCTTTGGAAAAAGGCCTGGGTGTGAGGAAAATTTATTTTCCAGAATAGTGTGCATTCTAGAAAATCTAAAAAAATAAAAAATAATTTTTAAAAATGATGCTTTTATAAGCAGGTTGGTCTTGGCTTAAATAAAGCTATGAGGAACGTAAGAAAACCATCCAGTGCCCCCTCTCTAGTGTCTATCTCCATCTCAAGGCACACCTAAAGTTCATTTTTCACATTGCAGTCAAAGAAAGCTTTTGAATAAGCAAATCTCCATATTCATATTCACTACTGGTACTCATCTCGGCATCACTCCTATGCACTGTATATTCCAGTCATTCTCAAAGTCTCGGGAACACTACATGAATATTCTCCTTTCTAGACCTTTGCAATGCTGTTCCCTCTGCCTAGAAGATCATTCTTCCCCAAGACAACCAACTAATACCCCGTCTTTACCTGGATAATTGTTACTCATGCTTCAGGTCTCAGCTATGATGCCCTTCTTTTAGGAAGGTCTTCTTAGTTATTGCTAGGCTAGCTGATTATTTCTTATTGCTCCCTTAATACTTACATATATATTTTTAAAGGCCTTTCTGCTTACATATTTCCCCCTATCTTCCACTTCATCCCAAAGCATAGGCTTTCTGAATATAGGAACTATAGCTGTTCACCATTCTAACCTCAAAAGCTGGCTGACACAAAGCATGAGTTCACTGAATACATCTCCAGCGGAATGAATGACTCTGTCTTTCTTGACTGTTTCCGTCTGTATATTGCATCCTCAAGCATGCCCAGACTTTTCCACAGGACGGCCCCATGTAGTTCCCTACAATACGTATGCTTTTGATCCTTCCTCTTTCCCTTTGATTTCTCAATCAAAAGTTTGAACTCTACTTTTTGTCTCTGTAACTTGTTAGTCTGATCTATTTTTCCACTCAGAGGTATTAATGGCTCAGGTGCCACGCTCTTGATATAGCATGTGACTGAAAGCTAGAGTGATTTTTGGAGAGTTTCTTGCCCAAAGGAAAAGCTGTTATGGCAGGTCTTTTGACGCCTCTCCTGGAGGGGGCACTGCACTTAAGGCCTTTGTACATTCCACAGATGTTCCCATACCAATGATGGCCAGCTTCCTTTATGGAGAATAACATTAAAGCTAAATGTTCTTTGATATAGAATGCTTCACTGTGAGTGGTTCCATTGATCCTTTTATGAAAGACTCTTTTAAAATAGTGATATTGCTTGCAATTGAAATTTTTGGAATAGGTCACTAAGATGAATTACAGAAAAACAGAAAGTTCATTGTTATGCACCTCACATGAAAGTAGATGTTAACTCTACTTCCACACTTTTAAAAGATATTTGTGTAAAGATTTGGCATTGAGGGGCGCCTGGGTGGCTCGGTGGGGTAAAGCCTTTGCCTTCAGCTCAGGTCATAATCTCAGGGTCCTGGGATCGAGCCCCGCATCGGGCTCTCTGCTCAGCAGGGAGCCTGCTTCCTCCCCAATCTCTCTCTCTGCCTGCCTCTCTGCCTACTTGTGATCTGTCAAATAAATTTAAAAAATCTTCTAAAAAATGTTTTAAAAAATGTTTAAAAAAAAGATTTGGCATCGATAAAGGAGAAATTAAATGTATTTATTCAATTATGTGATAAGTAAACCAATACAGAGGACAGAATACTCATGAAATAAATATTTGAAGAGAAAATGAATTTTACTGTATAAGAAATTAATCCATTTGGACACTGAGAGATGATTTACATCTAGGTAAAATTGGGCAAACTCTTGATCTTTTTCCACTTGAGAAGAATTCTCTCTGGAAGTTATTCAAAGAGAGAGAAAAAAGCTACTGGGGTCCAGATTTTAAAGGAGCTAAAAAGCTTCTTGTTTCTATGGAAATGGACATGGGCCATCTTATGTTTCTTTTTCCTTCTTATTGCTTTTTCCCTTAGGGTAGATTTCTCTAGTCTACTTTGCAGTGTCTAATGACTTTACCACAGATGAATCATTAAATACAGAGCTAATGAAACCTTTAGAAATAATATACGCCAAGACTTTTATTTTTGAGGTGGCGTTGGTATCCAGAGAAATCAAGCAGCATGCCCCGTCACCTTGCTACAATCGTAGCAGAACTGGAACTTGGAGCCAGATGCCTGGATTCTGTCCCCTGTGTTCTCTTATTACAGAGATTTGCTGGGAAATGTAGAAGAATATTAGGTGTCTAAGTGAATAGACAGTGTTATTCAAGTATTTAATTTATGACATGCTAATAAGAATAATACCCAACACTTTCTGAACACTAGTCTAAATGTTTCGTTCGCATTTGCACACTTGATCCTCACAATGCCATGTGATTTTTATTTTAACCTGTGATAAGACTGACGTCCAGACAGCTCCACACCTTGCCCATGTTGACACTGGGACTCTTATTGAGACGGCTGAACTCTTGGGTCTGTGTACATTATTGCTATCTTATACTTCCCTTCATTCAAATATATTCATAAATTATTTAAACACATGTGCAGTTGTAGTAAAAACATACATGTTCGAGTCAAAAAGAGGAATAAGTGATTGACTATGCCACTTAGTAGTTGTATAACCTGACATTATCTTCCCCTGCCCCGAGGTACCTGTGTCCTCCTTGGTGACTTGAGACTACTACAACATAGCACTTTCTCATAGAATGACAGGAAGAGTTACCTAGGATGATGCAAAGAAAGTTCTTAAATCTTAAAACTAAGTCTGTCACATGTGTTAGAAAGTGATATGCTAGAATGCATTTTTAATATTCTTTTATATTCTGACTGGCTAAAGTCTACATTTCATTTCAACAACATAAAGCTTCTTTTTTTTAACTTTTCCTATTTGAAAAAAAATTAAAATGCACTACTATGCTCTCCTAGTTGAGTAATGTGTCCTTATAAGAAATTCAACTTATTCTTTATTAGGGCAGTTTAGTGCTTTTAAGTCTTCATTTTAAAAATATTTATTTATTTATTTATTTGAGAGAGAGGAAGAACACAGAGTAAGAGTGAGAGGAAGAAGCAGATTCCCCACTAAGCAAAGAGCTTGATGTGGGACTCCATCCCAAGATCCTGAGATCATGACCTGAGCCACCCAGACACCCTAATGCCTTCATTCTTTTTTCTTTAACTAAATACCATATAGGAACTGCTTTCTCATTATTTGCTTGTTTCTACTAAACATGAAGCTCTGATGAGGAAATTCAAGATAGCTGATGATTTCATTTAATCATAGTTTATTCTACAATATTTGATTTTGAGAATAAAACAAAGGGATGTAAGTTAAGAAATAAATAGGAGGGAAAGTCTTTTAAACATCAAGCAAACAAAACAACAAACTTTAGCATTCCTTCAGAAATGTCCCTGTCTACTATACATAGATAGGTAGATTTTCTTTTCAGCAGTAAAAGACTGACGATCTAAAAGTTTCCAATATCCTTGCCGAGTCGACCTCATTGAAAATCAATGCAATCTGAAATGCGATTGTCTTGGACAGAAGCTCTGCAGCTAAATTATCTTGCAATCACAGAAAGTATTTTAACGGCAACCTAGCACATACACGGAGCAGATAGGACACTTACTCCCCTATAATTTCAAAGCCTCATTGAATTTTTTTTTTTCTCTGCACAATGGTTTATGACATTAATGTCTCTTTCCTCTCCTAGCACTTGAAGAATTTATTCTTTGATCTTGTCTCGGGATTTTAATTTCCTTTTCTACTGTAGAGGTTTAGATTGGGCGGTAGTTTTCAAGAGCTACAAAGTAGTAACCGTAAATGAAATAAGACCTAAAGAACCCAAGATTTTGTTTTCTTTTTTTCTTTTCCCCCTAGCATTACTGCTTCTGGAGAGAGAGTATGATGTGATGTTTCCTGGCTATGAGGTAGCCTCATAACCTGTAAATGCATTGATTCACCTTGGAACAATTCACCTACCACAGACGGGCTCAGCTGACATTTTTTTCATGCTGCATCAAGAACCTGAAATGCTGCAGGGACTTCTTAATGGAGCTCTTTCCTTTCAAGTCACCCTGACTTGCTAAGTCATCTGCCACAGTGCAGTGAGAGAGCACTCCAAAAAGGAAAGCACGCCATTCATTCCCTGCTTAAGCACAGTAGTTTCTTACTACAGAACAATTAATTCCAGCTCCTTAATAAGGCTTTGCTGATTCTTCCTGAAAAGGCCCTGCTTTCCTCTCTAGCCTCAGACTTCCTCCTTTCTGTCAGTTCATTGAACCTTGAGCTGTCCTTTGCCCCGAGGCCACAGTGCCTACAAACCCTTTTCCAAGTACTAAGTCCCTCTGTCAGTTGACTAGCCCCTCCACATGTTTGGTACGCAGTGAAAATGGAAGAGGAAACACATTTTAGGGAAATGTTACACTACAGTAAAGGGATTGAGGGGAAAAAAAGGGTAAAACTTGTATTTGTGTGTTTCTGCACCAGCCTCTAGTTTCTGTATATACCTCTCTTCATCTGAGGCCCTATTGTCCTCAGATACTTCGAGCTATCTCTCACTTCTCCTATTCTTAGCAAAATGGTCTCTTAAAAAATAATGTAAGATTAGTTACATACATCTCAGGTGAACTTAGTTAACCGATAGGGAACGTTCCTTTTATAGCTGGCTGTGTTCTAGGCACAGGGAAATTACCAGTGAGCAAGATAGGAAAGGTGCTTACTCTCAAGGAGCACACAGTCCAGTGGAGGAGAAATTGATTGATTAAATAAGATCGCTTCAGATAGGAATCTTTTGGAGGAAAAAGACAACATAGCAGTATGTGATAAAGTGATGTGTGGGAAGGAGGTATAGTTTAGATCATCATGTGGTTCAAATGGTCTTCTGGTAGATAAGGCATCCAGGAGGAAGCAGCCCTCGCCTTAGAATCATGGAGGAAAGCATTAGTTGCAAAGGCCATGTGGTGAAAATTAGCTTGGTGTGTTCAAGCAGTGGGAAGAAAGGTGGGAAGGCTGGAACAGAATTCACGGGGAGAAGAGGGGTGGGAGACAAGATCGGAGTCTCAGCCAGCAGTGGGACATGCAGTGCCTTGCAGACATGGTAAGGAATTCTTCTTTTATTCCTAAAGCAGGTGGAAGCCAATAGCTTTTAAGAGTTATGCCAGTGAGTTCTGGCTTTAAGGTGGAGAAATAGACTGAAGAAAAGCAGAAGTGGGCACAAGGATATGAGTTAGGAGCTTCAATTCATCCCCTGTTGATGATGCCGGTTCAGTTCAATGAAACACTGAAACAGGAAAGCACTGGAAGTGATGTGTTACCATTTTGTCATATTTTTAAGGTTTATCTTCATGATGACATAAATGGGATTTCTCCACTTAAAGGAACTTTGGCATTTGTGTAGGAGGTTTTATTGGAACAGGAGGAAGTTGAATCAATAGAAATGGTAGGCGTTTGGTTTAATGGAGAGTAAAATATTGGGAAATAAGAAATCTACACATGAAACAAGTTTTAATCATAAAGCGCAGTTAATGGGGACTAGGACCTAAAGCAGCTTCCCTGAAATCACTCCTATAGGATTCTAGAAAGTTCTGGATTTGGAATTAGAATTGCGTTGCAACCCTGTCTCATCACTTTGACTAACAGGTTTCCCTTCTCTGAGCCTCTATGTTTGCTCATCTGTTAAACAAAAACGTCCTCCTGGCAATTGGTGAGATTGTTTCATGCCATAAAAGTAATCAATTCATGGCTCTATAATAACGATATCATTTCTGGCATTCAGCTCTCACCAGCATAGCTTTATAGGTGGTATTTTTATAGATTAATAGAGCTGAAATATATCTTCAATATTATATAAACATTTACTCATATATTCATATCTGTTCATTTTAGAGATGATAAAATGGAAACCTGCAATGGGAACTGAACAGCCAAAGTTTTCTTAAATTGTTAGTGTGAGGTGCATGCTGCAACCCAGGTCACATGACTTCCTGATTACTGACAGGTCCAAGGAAGTTCTGCCCAGAGGATAATTAAAACACATGTTCCATTCATTTTTTGTTTCTCCTATATAGAAACACTCATGAATCGGTAAAGTTGGGAAACTCCTCTACCACCCCTTACAAAATAGTAGAACTTTACCTTACAAATATTTCTCAGACTATGCTGAGTAGGATGATTGGGCCAATGACTGTACAAAATGTGGACCTTTCAGCAGAGGTAACTGTTCAAGGACTTCTAAAGGCCTTGTTTATTTTGTTCTGGTACAAGAAATAGAATAGATTAAGAGAGGAAAAATTCATTCTATTTGTAACATCCATTTAAATATAATGGGTTGAAAGCATATCTTTTATGAAGTAATCTTTGTGAGAAATGGAAATTAGACAACTTCAAAAGGAGGGTGAGCAGTTAGCCAAACTCAATAAAGATCCGTTATTTAAAAATCTATATATTGCCTTCTGTAGAGTTTTGACTTTGGTCCAGACACATTATCAGCGCCCTCTTTGATCCACTATAATCTCCAAATGAGGCCTGAGGGATGCATAAATCTTTGTTCTGTTGCTAAAGATCCCTGGGAAATCTTTTTGATGACAGGAATGAGTAAAGACAGATGGAACTGCACATTCTTAAGTGAATAAATATAGCTTTTAAAATACTTTCTCTTTCAAATAATCAAAAGCACAAGTCAACATCACAGACGGGATTTCAAGAAGTAGAAACAGGGGTGGAGCTAAAAATTATACCAAGCTTAAAACAAAAATAAACAAGACTGATTGAGGAACAAGAATGGAGATTATTTAGAGTGGAAACCATATTCCAGTCTGTCACTGCTGGGATAGGATTCCCACTCCTTCTTTGAAGTTTTCCTATCTTTTCACTTGCAGCTCATCAAAGAAACCTACAGGTTTCAAAAGAGAGCATTGGGAACCTCTAGCTGGAATGTTAGATAGATAGATAGGTAAATGATAGATAGATATGGAAAAGAAGATGGAAAATTTACAAAGATGCCTTGGAAGTGGGAGATTTACCAAGCAAAGGGGAATAAAACTCAAATTAAATTCTTATTTAAAAATATATTGTTGGGGCACCTGGGTGGCTCAGTGGGTTAAAGCCTCTGCCTTCGGCTCAGGTCATGATTCCTGGGTCCTGGGATTGAGCCCCACGTCAGGCTCTATGCTTGGCAGGGAGCCTGCTTCCCTTCCTCTCTCTCTGCCTTCCTCTCTGCCTACTTGTGATCTCTGTCAAATAAATAAATACAATCTTTAAAAAATATATATCATTCAACTGGAATTGGTCAGGTTGTATTAAATAGAAAAATTGCTTTTATTGAACATGTGGAAGGGAAATGGGTATGTGAGATGACTGTAAAATTTCTTCCTCACAATTCTTAATTATCCTTCTTACACCACTGGTAATTTCTATAAATTTTTCAGACTGTTTGTGTTTACAACACACTTTCAAGTATTACAGTTACTTTGGTGTATGTTAAAAATATGTATGGGAACAAGTACCTCAGACCTAAGTGTTCTCCTTCAGGAGAACTGTCACACCTGTCTCGTTGAGTATGCAGTGCCTCACAGCTCTGTGAAAATCACCACAGTTATCAGACTGTTGGGTTTGTTGCCCTTCCATACTACCTTTCCAGAAAGAACGGTTCCCGGTTCTGACTCTACACTTTTCTATCCTCATGAGATAAAAGTCTTGCTTGATGTAGCAAATGCAAATTCTCCTTATAGCATAAATTTACCTTTGTGCCTGCATTTTGCACAGTACCTGTGGCCCATTTTCAATGCTATGCTCTGTCTTGTAGCCTGCTATCAGGCTCAGTATCATGTCGGACAAGCATTGCCATGGAAGTAAATGACAGTTGTGGCAAAAAGAAAATACCCAAATTGTTGAAAATTTGGTGATGTCTGTCAGGGATTTCTTTCTGAGGAGGCACCAATGGCTGAGAATTACTGCTCTGAATTAAGCAACTCAGTGTCCACCTTGAATGTACCTTAGAGAGAAGTGATTGCTTCTCTTATAAATATCCTACTCATATGACTTTGTCTGCTCTACATTGTGTGAAATTCTGAAACCAAAATGACTTTTGGCCACCCCATCTGAAATCTCATCAGTTTTGTTTGGGGGATTTGTCCACTGTGTTCTATGGGGAAAAGATCAACCAATGTCTGAGGCACAATTTTGGAGGGAATTATGTAATGAATGAACAGATGTTCACATAATATTTAGAAAACCTCTCAACCCTATTCTATTAATTGTAAAAAAAAATAGTATCTTCTATTTATTCTGCAATATATGGTTGTATCCCCAGAGTATGAATGTTTGTGATGTTTGTGTGTGCTTGCATGTCTTGGTGTAGGTGTGTGTGTTAACCATGAAAAGTTTAATGTGTATTTATTAAATGAATTATTATTTTAATTTTTGAAATATTGTTAACTCATGCCATGTTTTACTTTTGGCTGAAACTGAGTCATCAAACTTGATCCTGCATATAGGAGTTATAGAAGGAAATGATGGGAATGGGGATATGCATAGGATAGATCAAAATAATATTTATGTACATTTTCCTATGCATGTGGTGAGTCTTCTATAGCTTCATGATACTCTTTGCATCTTTCTAATCTTGATCATCTTGCATGGTATCCCATGGCACTCCAAAAGGTTGAATATAAAATCCTCACATGCCACTCCACCCACATCCATTCACAATTGCAAGAGCCTCCTTCTGCCTTTGTTGTGTTATTTCATTTAGAATAAGAATCTGTTGTTTGAAATGCGCATCCCTCTGGTAACTTTAGTCTCCCCTTTTTCTGTTTTCAAGGATGGGAGGAGCAGTTTTATTGGACACCAACTAGGCGGGGTAGTGGAAGTGCCAAACAGCAAGGACCAGCGGGTCAAGTCAGCCAGAGCCATTCAAATCACCTACTACCTCCAGACCTATGGCTCTGCCACTCAAGACCTCATAGGGGAGAAGTGGGAGAATGAGTTCTGTAAGCTCATGAGGAAGCTCCAGGAAGAGCACCAGGACCTCCAGCTCTACTCTTTAGCATCCTTTAGCCTCTGGAGAGACTTTCATAAGACCAGCATCCTGGCCAGGAGCAAGGTCCTGGTGAGCCTTGTGCTGATCCTGACCACAGCCACCCTCTCCAGCTCCATGAAGGACTGTTTGCGCAGCAAGCCCTTCCTTGGCCTCCTGGGGGTGCTCACAGTGTGCATCTCCATCATCACGGCAGCAGGGATCTTCTTCATCACTGATGGAAAGTACAACTCCACCCTGCTGGGAATCCCATTCTTCGCCATGGGTAACTATCCATCCTTGTGGTAATTGGATTCTTACCGATGTGGGGCAAGGTAGTACATTTCTTGAATTCTCAGGCAGAAATCTGTTTTAACTTTTCACTGATATGTTTGTGTGATTATGTAAGATTTTACCTGGGGTAACATCTGTTTCACCTGATTGGGCCTTTTGGAAAATCTAGGCTGACCAAGTCATCTTCCCATTTATATTGCAAAAATTAATGCTGTTGGTTATTTTTAAATTATACAATATTGGAATTTTCTACTCTGCTTCTTCAAATATTATAAGCCAGGGATTATGGAGATCCAAAACTTACTTTGAACAAATTTTGTGGTTCATATTCATGAACATCTTCAAGTTGATGATAGTGAAGAGTGAATAGCATAGGATGAAAATTCAAAGAACCACTAATTTATTCTAATTAAAAAAAAAAAAAACCTTTTTCAGTAACCTTGATTTATTAATTCACTTCAAAGTTTTTATAGAAAATATATTACATTTCCCCACCTCCATATAAACTAAACCTTCCTACTACACTAAAGATACATCCCCTAATTTCTTTTCATCTCTGGTGAGAATAATTAATGAGCATCCCCAGCCAAGATTATCCCTTCTTATAAGTTTTCTCCAGACCTACATAAATGTCTAGAAAATGTTCTATGAGTGTGTGTGTGTGTGTGTGTGTGTTCTTGCAAAAGAGAAGATCAAGTCTGTGAAGAAATGTGAATGATGGCTCAGCAACAAGACTGATGGAATGTATCAGAAAAGCCATGATAAGGTGATATCTGTGGTTCTACAAAAGAGTTCTGTCAGATATGATATAATTCCCTACATGCAGTGATTTGGAGGATGAGCTGTAATCATGGTCTGTAGGTGGTAAACTGACATGAGCAGAGAGTTTTCAGTTGTAAAGCAATTGCTTTTCACTCCCCATGCTAAAATCAGCTATAAATTACAGTTTTATTATTAAATTAAAAAGACACATGTATGTGGTCAGAAAGTCTTCTAAGTGATCCAGGCCCTTTTTGTTTTCACCTTAACAAACATCTTTGAGAACACTGCAAAATGGATTTATAGTGTAGGTTGCTGGTGTCCAAATTCTTTACCTGGAAACCCAAGTTCTTTGTGGCCCTAGTAAGTTAGTTCATCTTAGTAAACCTCAGATTCCTCTTGCATAAAATAAGGATCATAATTTTATCACTTTCAAAGAATTATTTTTTGAATGTAGTAGAATATATCTAAGGCTTATATAGCATATAGTAAATGTCATCAAGATTTAAATGCACCGGGTTTAGTGATAAATAGGAAACAGCCCTTGGCTTCAAGAAATTGAAAGTCTGCCTGGATTTTGCATATCACCTTTAAATGCATCTTCATCTTCTTAACAACAAGTATTTTTCTTTTTCCCAAATAACTATATTAAAATTTGTTTGCACAAGTGGTGAGGATGTGTCTAGATTTGAACCATTTATACTTGTGTTTTTTGAGCTTAGCCTCTTGACTTGAAATATCAACATAAAATTTCTAAGAATCATTCACTGTGGTTCACAAATGAAACATGGCTTGTTTAAAATGACAAATTAGATACCTTAGACCCTACTAGGGCTTTTTCTAAAACTGTGGCAATCTAATTGGGTAATGGAAATATTTATCAAGAAAGTTCTATAATATATAGCATTGCATATTCCATACAAATAAGGAGAAAAATTGTCTCTAGTGAGGCTGAATTATAATGTAGATGCTACAAAATCAAAGTGGTGTTTTTATCCATTAAATAAATAATAATACTGAAAGCACTAACACTGAAGAAAAGGCCCAGATTCTGAAACACACATGTTTCTCACTTTTCTTCTGTCTCAGTGATTTTAAGATCATAAATCAACCTTAGAAAGTGTAGGTATAGTCTCTAGGAAGCCTGGTGAATGGTTACTCTTCAGTATTCTTAGAATTCAGTCCTTAAAATATTCTGAAATGAACTTTTCTGGTATGTTCTGAAAATGTAGCAATAATAAATTTATCAATATATACTTATCTAAGATATCTGGCCCATCAAGGGGTAGTTTGTTGTGCTTTCTTTTGTTTGTAAAACGACCTGTAATAACAAAGATATGAAGATCGAGAACTAGTGAAATGAAAGGATTATCCCATAGGGCTAGGAAATCTGAGTTTTCATCCCAGCTTTCCCCCTAACTTTGTATGTTTTATTGGGCTGCAATATATAGTCCCTTTGTCCCAGTACTTTATACATTAAATGAAGGATTTGGACCTTTCAATCTTAAATTTTGAAGATCCTACAGTATTAGTTATCTTATTTTCAATTGAAGTTAGAATTTGATCATTTCTTTATAAAGTCATTTAAGGTATGTGTTATCCTTCAACCTCTAATCTCCATTCTCTTTTGTTGGCTTTTAGTGTGTGTGTATGTTCATGTGTGCGTGAGAGAGAGACAGAGACAGGGAGAGGGGCTTTAGAATAGAAAAATCACAAGTCTATGAAGAGCACAAGTCTATGCTCATGCATAGAGCATGCAGAGCACAAGTCTATGAAGGTGATGAGGTGGAACGTGATTTTGAGCATCAATAAGCTGAGTTTGGCAGATATATATCTTCTAGTAGTACATATGGCATTGGTTGAAAGTAGTCCCTTGACCGATTACAGTTTACATGGTGCTAACACTGCATAATCTAAAGTTAGTTGGATGTAAGGGAAAGAAGTCCAACTCTTCTGGTAAACTTATTTCTATTCCTATCTTCCCACAAGGATTTATCTGAGGTTGTGCTCCAAGACTGAAAATCAGTTATCTTTCATGATAACCTATCCCTGAAGCTAGGTATGTCACTGATGGTGTTTTGTTCTTCAGCCATGTTATTTCTGACCAGCTATCTTCCTTCTAGACTGTATCTGCTTGTTCTTTTTTCTGACCATTCATCTACTTAATATCCGTGGAGCTGTTTAAGAGGCACATATACTGTATCTTTATACCTGGCATTTTTAAAACCTGTACTAACTTTTATATTTTGTCCTGGTGTCCCCATAAGTAAATACATGTCTTTCAAATTGTATGTTCCAGATTAAGATTGGAAACATTCCAATTGGAATCCAATAAGATTACAGATTGGAAAAGAAGATGATCATAGGCATATGTGCTATCTCTGGAAAAGATCTGAGAAGGAAATCCAGACTTCTCCTATTTTTTTTAAAACACCTAAAATGATCCCATTTTGCTCCAACTTATCTTTTCTCTATACAAACATAAACCAGTAACAGTGCCACTAATTTAATTTATAACTCATTGTCAGCCTTTTTTCCCCCCCACTTCATTTGCTTTATGTGAATGTGTTTCCTTTTCTTGGAGGAGAAATATGGGCTAATATTACATATGGGCACCAGCCTGTTTTCTGCTGTATTTTGCTGATCTTCTGGGGATAGTTGCCAAAGTCAGTGATAGCCTTGATTTGCTATTAATTTACAGTCTATCTTGAGTTTATTTTATATGCCTGGAGTCTTACTTTAGCCATGGTGATTTTGACAAGAGCTGCTTTGGGTTAGTGCTGAGAATAATTTGAAGGAGTTCAATAGAGCTTGGAAAATAAGTAGTGAAGATAGTGAGTAAAGATTAGGGACACATCCAGGGCACCTGGATGGCTCAGTGAGTTAAACCTCTGCCTTTGGCTCAGGTCATGATCTCAGGGTCCTGAGATCGAGCCCCGCATGGGGCTCTCTGCTCAGTGGGAAGCCTGCTTCCTCCTCTCTCTCTGCCTGCCTCTCCACCTACTTGAGATCTTTGTCTGTCAAATAAATAAATAATATCTTAAAAAAAAAAAGATAAGGGACACATCCACGTGACTTATTTTGTTCAGGTGAGCCCAGCATTTCCAGATAGGAGACTTTTGTTCATCATCTAAAATTGAGCTCCATATTCATTTATTTATTAAGTCAATCAAATATTTATTGAGAATATATATGTTCAATGTATTTTGGATTTGAGAGTAAAAGGTATTGAACTGAACTGAGCAAGTGGTTGCCTCCATGGATCTTACATTGTAGGCCTGCAAAGGGGAGGCATCTGACAATAAACAAATAAGATAAGCGATATAAAGTAAAAAAAAAAAAATAAAGCAGGATAAGGGATAAAGAATATAAGCGGTAAGAGAAAAGACTTTCTGGGGGGAAAAAAAAGGAAATTGAAGTAGAGGGCTAAAGGAAGTGAAGAAGTAGCCATGTGGCAACCTGAGAAAAGAGTATCTCTGACAAAGAGAATGTGCAAAGGCTTTTAGAAGGACCTCTTGGTGAAGTTGAGGAAGCACAATAAAAGGAGTGTGGCTGGAGCACAGTGGACAACTGTCTGAGTATTATGAGATGGAGTTAGAGAGATGGTAGTGAGAGGTCATGGAGGCCACTGAGAACTTAATACTTTTTTAAAGATTTTATTTATTTGAGAGAGAGAGAGAAAGTGAAAGTACAGAGGGAGAGGGAGAGAATCTCAGGCAGGCTCCACACTGAACATGGAGCCTAAAGGGGCTCAATCCTATGACCCTGAGATCATGACATGAGCCAAAATCAAGAATCCAATGCTCAACTGACTGAACCACACAGGTACCTCAAAGAACTTAATACTTTAGACGGAAAGCTATCTGAAGCATTTGCAACAGGAGAGTGTGATCTGCCTTATGTTTTATGTGTTTTTGTTTTTTTTTATTTTGTTTATTTATTTGGCGGAGAGAGAGAGAGAGGGGGAACACAAGCAGGGGGAGTAGGAAAGGGAGAAGCAGTTTCCTTCTTCTACTACTTCTACTATTACCTACTGAGCAGGGTGCCCTACATGGGGCTTAATCCCAGGACTCTGGGATCATGGCTTGAGCCAAAGGCAGACACTTAACTGACTGAGCCTCCCAGGTGCCCCTGCCTTACTTTTTAAAACACATCTTTGGCTACAACATGGAAATGAGACTACAATGGAGCAAGAATGGTTATAGGAAGACTATGTAAGAGGTTATTGCAAAAATTCGTGGGCTATAATGGTGGTGACGTTTAATACCATGGAGCAGAGACAATGGTAAAAAGGGATTGGACTCAGGATATGTATTGGAAAATAAAATTGACAGGATGTGCTGCAGGACTGGATATAGTACATAAGATAAAGAAGAGTCAAAGATGATTCCAAACTTTGAGGACTAAATATCTAATAGAAAGCAGTTGCCCTTCATTATCATAGGGAGATCATGATAGGAATAAGTTAGAGAGGAAAATATCAATTTACTTTCTATCTGGTAAGTTAGATATACCTATTAAGCATCCAAGTGGGAAAATGGGGGGTTAGCTATATAAGACAATATGTAGATCAGGCTAAGAAGTAAAATCTGTAAGGTGGAGCTAGAAATATAAATTTTGGATTTATCATGGCATAGCTGATAATGAAAGTCATGGGATCTGATAAGATCAACTAGAAAGATAAATATAGATAAAAAATAGAAGTCAGAGATCTGAGCCCTAGAGCATTCCAAAGCTTAGAGATTGGAAAGATGAAAATGATCCAGAAATGACATTAAAAAGGATGAAGCAGTGAGATAGTAGGGGAATCAAAAGAGAATAGTGTCTCAGCAGCCAAGTAAAGAAGGCATTTCCCAAACAGCTGGAGATCAGCTGTTCCAAAAGCTGCGAAGCAGCTGTGTCCAATGAGAACTGAGAATTGGTTGTTTGATTTAGCAATTTGAAGGTCATTGGTGACTTTGACAAGAGTTGCTTTGGAGGAGTGCTGAGGGTAATTTAAAGAGGTTCAATAGAGTTTGGAGGATAAGAAGCAAAGACAGTGAGTAATGGTAATTTTTCCAAGGAATTTTGCATTACAGAGAAATAATGATTGTATTTTAATTGGGATGCACAGCACAGAAAGTTTCATAGTAAAGCAGAGATAGGAAGAAATTGCAGAAACACTGTCATTGAGTAGGAGAGATGGGACTGGATTCAACGCACAGCCAGAGTCATTGACTTTATATAAGAGCATAGACAACTCATCTACAGTTAAGAAAAGAGAAGGCAAAATATATGGACAGATCCAGATAGATTGGTACATGTGGGGGTGGGAGCATGTGGAAATTCCCTTCTGTGGCTTCAACTTTGTCAGTAAAATATAAAGCAAGTCATCAGCTGAGCATAAATTTGGGGAAGGAGGTGTTGATTTGAGGAAAGCGAAGAGAGTTTAAAAGAGTCGCTTTGGAAATTGGAGAACAAATTGAAGTTAGGTGAACAGCTAAGAAGCACAAGGACCTACTTGAAGTTTATGGTCATGAATTTTAAAAAGAAATCAATTCAGCACGGTTGCTGAGTCAGTGCCCCCACCGCTGCACCCCCCCACCCCCACCCCTAGCCACTTGGAGGAAGAGTTGAGTAGTCATTGACAGGAATTTAGTTGGAGAAAAAAACTCCCGGGGGTCGGGGAGGAGGAGGGCTTATAGTGTATGCAAAAAAAGTGACTATATTGACAGATTATGAAGATTTTACTTGTTAGGGTCAACCATGCCGCAGTAACAAATAATGCTATAAATCTAGTTGGATTAACACAACAAAGATTCATTTCTTGCTTACACAGTAGTTTAATGTGAATCAGGAAGCTTTCCTCAGAAACACTCTTACAGCAAAGATTCAGGGATTTAGGATGCCTCTGTGGTGCAACATCTTGTCTTCTCATAGTTTATGGTCCCAGCTATGTACACAGAAAAGTGAACAGCTAGAGAAAACACACCTACTTATAACTACCTTGCACTCAAAGCTATACAGTTACTTCTCATCAAATTCTATTGGCCAGAACTATGCACATGGCCATAAGCCAGCTCAAGGAAATATAGAAAATGTAGAAGAGTAAATGGATTATTTAATGGGTATCAACTCTCTGTCCCACATAAACAAAGCCAAACAATAAAGGTAATGAGGATTTCTTCTCATTGTCATCATAATGAAAAACTGATAGGGTCAAAATCTTATGACTTTTTATGAAATCAGAAAACTGTTTTAGGTTGAAGTCTATTCTGGTTATCTATTGCTGTATGACAAATACCACAAGACTTAGTAGTGTAAAACAACTTTTTATTATTTTGTTTTATTTATTTTATTATTATTTATTTAGCATTATTTTATTACGTTCACAGTTTCTGTAGGTTAGGACTTTGGAAAGGGCACAGTGAGGTCAGTTTATTCTATCTACACAAGGTCTAGAGCCTCAGCTGAGGGTAACTTGAAGTCCAAAGTCTGGGACAGGTGGGACTAAAACAGCCACTTCTAAGATTCTTTCTTTGCCCACATGGCTGGTACCAAGCCTGAGATTTCTGAAGGAGAATCTCAGCTGGGAAATTTGAACATAGCATCTAAATGTGTCCTGTCCAGTGTGGTATTTTTTGTATCTTTTTTTTAAGATTTTTAATTTATTTCAGAGAGAGAGAGAGATCACAAGTAGGCAAAGAGGTAGACAGAAAGAGAGGGGGGAGCAGGCTCCCGCTGAGCAGAGAGCCTGATGTGGGGCTTGATCCCAGGACCCTGAGATCATGACCTGAGCCAAAGGCAGAGGCTTAACCCACTGAGCCACCCAGACGCCCCCCAGTGTGGTATTTTTAAGGTAGTCAGGATTCTTATGTGAAGACTCAGGGCTCCAAGAAAAAGTGTTGTAAGAGACCAAAGCAAAAACTACAGGGCTGGTGGTTGCATAGCATCATATCGGCCATATTCTACTATGTGCCTCGCACAAAGCCTAGCCTAGATTCAAGAACAGGGTATTGGGACTCCACCTCTTGAAAGAGTGGCAGGGTTGAGAGAGAAGCAGAGTCACATCGCTGAAGAACAGGTGGAATGGGAGCTATGGTTCTGGCCGTCTTCGGAAAATGCAATCTGTGACCCAGTTTTAATGTGAGTGAGCTGGAAAGGAAAGAAATGGATTCTAGAGATATGTGGTGTAAAGGTTTTGAGAAGAAATTATTACTTATGAAAATAATTATGATTTGATCGTTTTGAGCTGGGAAACAAATGTAGAATTTAAAACATTATGAGTTCCTAAGACCATGAGACCTGAGTATAGAATGGATTTACCCTGTGGAATTTAAAGTCATGAAGAACTATGACAAGAGTTGTGATGGCCCCTGACACACTGAGAGTTCCATGTTAAATCTTAGGAAATGGGGGAAATCGATCCTGAGTTCTGTTAATGAATATTTTTTTTAAATGACTGATTTGCATAGTACATGGCCTACATTCAAAGGAGTAGGTGCTTTTAAGGAAGACAAACAATATCTTTGACTCCTTGTGGGGTATAGATAGCACCTATAAAACTTTCAAGTCCAGTTGCAGAAGAGGAGTGGGAGAACAAAGTGGTCTGCACTGGAGAGGGCCAGGAAAGCAGTGTAATCAGCAGATGGCCAGCTTTGATTAGAGCAAGAAGCCAAAGATTATATTTGGGGAAAAGATTTTGGAGGTAGGGAATCTTGGTGATGATAGACTAAGTTCCAGAAGGCAGGAGGAAAATGGGAGGGATGACAAAATGGTCAGATCAGGGGGTATACATCACTATATAGGAATGAAAGTCCCCAGCAGAGACCAGGGAATTGTGGGCCTTTGTGATTCCTCTGTGAGGGGAAGTATATGACTTGACAGCAGTACCAATGGTCCCACCTAACAGAGTCACTCTGTTACCTTGTAAGTCAGATCATATCACTTACCTGCTCAAAATCCCCAACAGCTTCCCATCTAAGACAAATTTAATGGATAGAAACATTCAGTGATCTCCAAAGACCAAACAAAGCTAGCATCTGTTACCCCTCGGACCTCAGATTCAACCTGTCTCTCTCTCTACACCTGGAAAGCTCTTCTTCAGATGCCTGCAGACTTGTTTCCTTACTTCCTGCAGGTTTTTATGCAAATGTCACCTTCTTCATGGGGACTCTCCTGGCCACTGTGTCCCAAACCACAAGCACCTAACCAGTGCTTCCAGTCTCCCTCTCTATTTCAATTTTCCCCTTAGAGCTCATCATTATCTAATATACAATATAATATAACTTTGGTATTGTTCATTATCTGTCTCCGGGTAATAGAATGTAAGCCCTAAAAGAATGTAAATTTTCATTGCTCCATTTGCTGTTTTTTCCTAGCGCTTAAAACAATACTTGGTCTAGGGTAGGCATTCAATAAACATATGTGGAATTAAGGAATGAATGGTCTCTCCGTGTTTCTCAAATGGGTTATGATCTATTAGAGTCACTAAATCAATTTAGTGTATCATGATCCATATTTGTATTTCACTTAAGTGGAAGAAAAGAGAATAGAAAGGAATGGGAAATATCAGAAGCTGTTGCACATAGTAAAGTGTCATTGCATCATATTTTGTATCAGTTTAATATATATGTGTGTGTATAATAGATCACAATGTAAGATGCTTTCCTAATATATGTCACAGTGAAAAATCTTAGAAAAACACTCTAGAAAATTTGTTGAACTAATGTCTTAAGTAGATTATAGTGGTAAGTGGGGACTTTTTGATGAGGAGCCAACTGGGAGAACTCATCAGAAGCATATGTAGCTGCTCCTCTGGGTTGGTTCTGCAGGAGGTGGTATTGGAACTTACAAAGGGGAAGGTTTTGCCAGGGATTTAAGGTGTTATTTCCTGGGCACTGCTATTTCCCTAGATAAGAACCAGCATATTTAGCACACAATGGGCCCTATAAGACTTGACTGGCTAAACTTTTTCAATGATTATGTTATGGTATTAGAAATATTTCTCAGTAAGTTGGTTTTACCAAAAGACCTACTTTACATGGGGTATTAAGGTATTACCTTCCCAAAGTAACTCTTTCCTGGAAGAGACAGGACCTATTATTATGACATCAAGAAAGTTTCATTGGAACTATTTCTTAGCCACATTAATTGCAGCCACCCTGCTTCTGGAATTAACTATTATTTCCTTTGGGGCAAAGGTTGGCCAATGATATAAAAATGTTCCCATGCTTATGGCTTGGAGTCAGAAGACTTGGAGTCCAGTTCAGCTCCTGCCTCTTGTCTGTCAGGTGACCTCTCCCTGAGCCTCCCATGTTTTCTCTTTCAGAAGATGAAGAAGTTGTACTGATTGGTCTTTAACATCTCTTCTACCTTTATTCTTTAATTAATGAATCTGTCATTTGACACTTAGAGCAAATGTCATCTTATTTTCTGGATTTGGGGTTCATTGGAAGCTAGTATGGGTCTACTTAACATCTTTTCCAGTGTCCATAGTAAGCATTTTGCAAACATTGACTTATTGATGGTTTTGTGACTGTTAGAATTCATACAGCAAAAAAATTCTGAACTTTTGATTGTTTTTAGCTTGGCTTTTTTAATGTCCCTATTTTTTCTGTTATTCTTTAGTTCTGATTTCTTATATTAATATCTCTTCTTCTTCTGTAGCTTTTAAAATGGACTTCCTGGGACAGAGGTTACTAATGGGTTAAGACAGGTGTTCATAATTGATTTTCATAGACCTTTTAAAGGAGGTGGGAAGGAAAGAGATTTTGGCATAACAAGTAAGAAGTTGAATTTTATGCCAAACATTTCAGGTAGCACTGAATAATGTGTACTTTTATTGTACACACTGTCCAACATTAGTAGTAATTATATCCTGACTCTTTAAGATTCTGCACTTTCTTTGGAATCCACCTCCATCTATTGCACTTTTTCGTACAAACAAGATTCCTCCAGTGGTAGTTAGAGTTTTGGAATAAGGAAGAGTACTGTTACATAACACAATTTACTCAGGGTGAGAAGCATATGGACTCATTTTGGTGGTACTGTTTATCTTGAGGATAGCTGATGCTGCTTTAAACTTAAAATGAAACGATTTGTAAATATGCCTCTTGCTCTGCTCTTGCTTTTTTCCCTCTTGAATCAGATAGTGAATCAGTCTGGAGTATTAAAGCAGATAGGGAAATGTGAAAAGCATCAATTTATTCAGCATTCAATAGAACTATTACTATGTCAGGTACTATCACTTCTCCAGCATGGGCACCTAAGCCTTCCTCAAATACATCTCCATCACAAGCAACCTGAGTTATCTCCATTAACTGAAGTTGTCTTGAGTGTCATGTCAGAACGTTCCAAGGAAAAAATATCCCTAATGCCTGAAAGCTATAGCTGGCAACCATATTTGAGATTTTCTGCAGTGCTGCACCAAGGTAAATGCTGCAATTTAAACTACAAACTTAAAAAAATTAAAATAAATAAATAAGCAGGAAACTTGAATGGTGAAAATACATTCAGGCTTATGCCATCACTTTTCTGAGGAAAAATAAGTTCCATCCAGGAAAAAAAAATCATTTAAAAACTGGACACTTACTTTCTACATTCAGTGCTTTTCAAGCTAGTATTTTCATACTCAGTCACCTAACAAAAAAGGACAATTAGCAGAGAAAGATGAGAAAATTATTCTGTTGATTTGAGGATCCTAGTGGTAAGCCCTTGCCCTCTAAGAATTGCAGAATTCCTGTGTACTGATTCCCACCTGCCTTCCTGGAACAATGTGGCTTATGTATGCATCAAATGTATGTGCCTTACTGCTTGATTTCTTTTGTAATGATAGAAAAATGCCTTTATCCAGATCCAGGCAAAACTATTATTCAAGCTTCAGTTTACAAATCCCACTGTGTACCCTTAGAGAAATTATAATCCTGAGTTTAAATTTAAAATAAAGTATATGCAAGTATCTTCCCTACTGCTTCCACACATTGGCCTCATCTGAATGGAATAAGACTGTGCCCTGGCAAGTGGTAATCCCAGTAATTGTTTACAGAGAATGGAATATCCTAATTAAATATTGTACTTCATAATATAAATCAGAAAAGTATTAGTTAAGAATATTTCCTAGTATTATTTGAGTGACATAATAAAAAATATGGGCTATAAGCATAATAGTCAATGCTAACACCAAATAATGAAGAAAAGGAGATAATTTTATCAGAAAGAAGTGGGTGTTAGAATAGGTTTGTCAATGTTAAAAACAAAAACCGCCATTTATTACCAGCAAAAGATAGGTTTATTTAGGAAAAAAAGATAATTACAATCATGGGCGAACAACCTACGGCAAAACTGTAGGCAAGTCCTGGAAACAAAGGAAAGGTACACTTTTTAAGGAGAAAAGTGTAAATTGGAGAGGCTGTTATAAACTGAAAGTCCATTGGCATAAACTAGGAACTGGAAGCATGGTGACTTTTCACTGGCTTATGGGGGAGGGGCAGATGAGAACATTTCTTTCTTTAGCGAGCGGAGTAAAGTAGTATCCAAGTGCAAGGTCAAGTCCACTTCTTCCTGTTGGGTCTACAGTTGACTAAGAGTAGAAAGATATGAGAGCTCTCCTTGCCAAAACCTCTTGACTCCCTATTAGCAAGGTTTACCATTACTAATTTTCACAGGTTAAGCTACTTTTTAGTAAGAAAATAAAAAGAAAGAAAGAAAGAAAAAGGAAGCAGGTGAGTTGTTTAGCTCATTTCACTGAACGAAAACCAATCGAGATCACACATATACAGAGAGGCCACTACAAGGCACCTGACTTAGAGATTTTTGGGTGAAACTGTGATGATGATAAGGAGGACTCATTATAATACTTAACAGTAAGTGAATAGATTCACTCTATAAATCTGTCACCTTGCCCTCCCTTTCCTGTGTCTTGGTCAAGGGTCAGGGCAACTTTATATACTTTACTGTATTAGCACAATGTTTCAGAAGCAATAAGTGCTCAGTAATTATTTTTTGAATGAATAAGTTGTAATCCACTAGCTCACAGCAAAGTCAACTTTTTAGAAATGGATATAAATCTTTGTATGAAATCATATGTGTTCTTTTAAAATTTTGGCAATAATGACTTTTAAACAAAGCCATTGAAAATGTTTATATAATGAGGGGATTTGGGATTTCCAAATATTAGAGTTTAGTCTAAATGTCGTATCATTTGTTTGGTGTTTTATGAAACTTAAAAGTACTCCCATGGCTTTTTTTTTATTATGACGATGGCTTCTTTATTTTCCCAGAGATATCTGGGCAGCTGTTTCTCTTAAATAAGGAAATGAAACACCTGAACGGTTCTCAAATCTGTTATGAATCAAAGATCAGAGCCAATTTTTTCTCCCAGATTCCTTGACTCTGTTGACTATTCTCAAACTGAGCACTTGGGACTCCTTGGGATGTGTGAGGATGATGGGTCTTGGGAAGAACTGAGCTAGCAGAATTCCTAGATATTCCTTCCTGCTTCTGACCATGCACTTCATCCTGATATTTTTACATGATGGGTTGCCATAAAGATTCTGTTTGGGGAGAAATTTCCGTGGATTAAAAAACAAAGAAGCAAATGTTTGAAAACTGCCAGTTCTCTACCGTTCCATAGTGCCTCCTTCATAACATAATGGAAGGCAAAAACTAAATTTGAGATGAACTAAATTTATTTTGCAGCCTGGGTGGCTTTGCTTTGATCAACTGTTATATCCATACATTTCCTGTAGTTATCTTATTGAAGTATTTCTAGAAGTGTGATTTCTACTTAAGACTTTAACTTTCTCTCCTGTAGACAAGTTAACCTATTTTTAAGATTCAGAAAATCCAAAGGGATGAGGTTGTATAGTTGCCAGAGGAAACTGAATGAGACTGCCAAGAGACTCCAAAGGGTAGACTTATTTGTAATTTTACTGTATTCCAGGGTTAGAATGTCTGCCTTACAGGTTAAGAAATTGTATTGCAAAGGCACAGTGGGAAAACTAGTCTCTCAGTGAAAGAATCCCATTAACTAAGTTGACAAGAGATAATATTAGCCAAAACCTCTGTTCTGGTAACCTTTCCCAAAAAATGCTCTACATATTTCCCCTAACAAGGCTTTCTTTTCTCAAGATATATAAAAAAAAAAGACCAGTCTTACTCAGAAGGCTTTGTGATGAACATAATTAAAACGTAATGGTACCTTACGGATTTTTTGCCCAAGTGCCCACCCATGCCTTCCAGATTTGGTGTCATTCTTCCCTGGAAAGTTTTGTGTACACAGTACAGAAACTCACATTGTTAGACCTTATCATTCTATGTTGGCTATCTCTTTTGGTTGATAAGCTTTATCGATATGATGATTCAATATCACTGAATATGTTAGTAGATGAATTAAGTAAATAGTGTTTCAGTTGGGACTAGAAATAATCAGTGGATTATTTATTGATCATATGAGTTTAGTCCTCAGAGAGTTACCATCTTTTTATGTTTTCCAAGTGTTTGAGGTTCATTCCTTCTGTTCCTCCTTTGAACCCTTTGAACATCCTATGATATTTTTATTTTGTGTTGTGTTATTTATTCCAGTCTGTTCATCCCTTTGCCCTGTCTGCTAATTCTTTCTAATCCTATCCTGAAAGATGAAAACCTGAAAGCAGTAGCACATTATGTGAGAATTCCTATATTCACCCATCCTACCCAAACACCATTACCAATATATCACCTACTTAATCAGCTCAGCACTGCCATGTTTCTGTAGCATTATGGCCAAGGAAGAGATGTCTGTCAAAGGAAACTCATGTATTTAGTCTCTATGAGCTTCTAATTCCAATCTCCTTGGCATTGGAAGCTCTGACCAAAACCAAACTGCTCAAACCAAACTCATATTATCCCTTTTTCCAGAAATTCCTTGTATATCTCTCTTGTTCTGATCCTCAAAGCTTAAATGTCTCTTGCTCTATGGTATTTTTTACTTACTTTAATCCCAAGAATGGCTGGTTTCCTTTTTTACTTTCTCTATACCCTTGTTTATATGCCTATCTTCAATTCTATACTCAGCTGCAAAGCCTTCTTTAGAAAAAATCAACTTACTGTTTTTCTAGCAGTTGGTCTAGCACAAAGTAGGAAGTAATTTAAAATTATTTTCAGACTGACCAAATGAAGCCTAGCTCTGCCATACTGGCCCATAACTGCACTGTACATAACTGGCCATTGCCCTTGTTTCCTCACATAGCATTTGTTCTGGTTACTCTCTGTTTGCCCCCCACCCTCCATCATCACCAACACATTTTCTTCTCTATCTTTCCCTTTTCTGATCTTTGCTCTAGAAGGCTGACTCCTATGGACTGCTGCACCAAGGCTCCCTTGTCCTCTGGCTTTGAATTAAGAGGCATGACCAGGAGATAGTAGGGTAGAAAGAGGAAGGTCAAGGTCTCTCCTTCCCTCTCCACTTTGGCACTATTTATCTGACAACTTTACCTTCTGCCAGCAGGTACTCTGTATCTACCACTGTTACTGGATATTGGTTATACTATTCCTCCCTTTATTCCTTTAGACCTAAAAGTGGTAACTCTTAAGACTTTCTTGGTCTTGATTGTCTCTAGATACCTCAACCTCCCTTGTTTTTGGCTCTGCCCATATGATTGTAAGTAAGCTTCTCAATTAAGGTCCTTTTATTTATACCACCTGAGGAATTTTTACGTCCTTCCAAGCCTTTCAGTCTCTGGCTAGACACTGTACAGCCACCCACTATCTTGCCGGATCCGAAGCCAACCAGCTTTCTTCAAGAGCACTGGATCCTATTCTCCACCAACCAACTCTTGGCCATCAGCAGACCTAGGAGCAGTCTGCATCGCCTCCCTAAACTTGATTATCAGTGGACATCTGCTGCTATATTTGGCCAGCCATTGTGGATGTCCTAAACTGACAATGTCTTTTGGACGTCGTGCACTATATTTCTAATTTGAGGCCCGTTTTGTGTCAGGATTCATTCCTCTTACTTTTATAATTCCTGTATATTATTATAATTCTTTACTTTCTCCAACAAGTTGAAGTCTTAAGGCATACAAGCCTCCTAAGCAGATTTATTTTTGTATCCTACATGGCTATTTTGATATATATCCTTTGAGAAAGACCCCAAAGAAGAATTTTCAAACATACGTGTTTTTACCATCACCCTTGGTAAAACTTGGGGCTGGCATTAATAGAGGCTATGCCCTCTGTGAAGCAAGAATGGGAAATTATTTCATTGGAGAATTCCATTTCATCATAATCATTTTTAGGTCACAGTGGCTATTTTCTTCCTTGTACCTAGTTTAAGCTAAAAGTAGTTTGATATAGAATTGGTGCCTTACAGTCAGATTTTCCAAATATATATAAAAAGAGGCTTCCTGTCCTTGTTTTGTGCCATGGTGCTTGTGCTTTTCCAACTGAAAATAGCACTGGCGCTCTTTCCTGGCACATTACACTGCAAGCTTCCAACTAATTTGCTGTCCATATTCACCCTGAAGTCCTTTTAAGCATTGCTGCTTTCCAAGTATTTCCTCCTCATTGAGTATCTATGTCTCACTTTCCACAAAGCTATTCATTTTCCGTTTTCAAGTTTGACACATATCCTTCTACCAACCTCTCTTCTCTCTTTGAAACCCTATTTTATATTCCTAACTGGTAGGGAAGTTTTTTTTAATTCATTTTTTCCTTATTGCAAAAACAATGTATATTATAGGAAAACACTGAAAGAGGAAAAAAGTATAAAACTACCATCTAGAGATAACTGATAAAAATTTCAGCTTTATCTTTTGACTTTATCTCTGTATCTATAGATAGGTAAATATATAGATCTTTACAACAAAATAGGACTCTCTATATATTATATATTATGATAATTCTATGTATATATAATATATATATTATTATGCAGTCTGCTTTTTCACTTAATAAATCAAGAATTTCCATACATGCTGAAACTGTATAAAACCTGTATATATACTTTTTACTAATAGTTATACATTAACACTGGTGTGACTACTGCTCAGATTAAGAAATAGAACATCACCAGCATGCCTGAAAGCCTCTTGAATTTCTTTTTCTATCACACCTACCCTCCTTGTTATAACCACTATCCTGACTGCTGACTTTTAAGGTAATGAGCTCCTAGCTTTTCTTTACAGTTTCACCCATGTTGTAATGTGATATATATATATATATATATATATATTACATTTTCTCGGTAAACTAAATATTTTATCAATATAAAATGATTTTTCATCTTTAGAAATGGTTTCTGATTTAAAATCTATTTTCTGATATTAATATAGCTCATCAGAATCTTTTGCTCATACTTACTATGTTTTTCTACTATTTTAGGATCAACATTTCTGTTATTTCAGATTTCCATATCTGTCTTGTAAATTGTAGATCATTAGATGTGGAGGTTCTTCCAGCCTAATGATTTTTGTCTTTTAGCTGAAGAACTTAGTCTCTTCAGGCCCTTTAATACAATTTCAGATGTCTTCAGATTTAAATCTATCCTTTTATTTCACGCTTTTTATTTGTCTCATATGTTGCATATATATATATATATATATATATATATATATATATATATATAT
>NC_081561.1:56020312-56047797 GCF_022355385.1 Mustela nigripes
TTTTTTTAATTTTTTATTTTTTATAAACATATATTTTTATCCCCAGGGGTACAGGTCTGTGAATCACCAGGTTTACACACTTCACAGCACTCACCAGATCACATACCCTCCCCAATGTCCATAATCCTACCCCCTTCTCCCAAACCCCCTCCCCCCGGCAACCCTCAGTTTGTTTTGTGAGATTAAGAGTCACTTATGGTTTGTCTCCCTCCCAATCCCATCTTGTTTCATTTATTCTTCTTCTACCCACTTAAGCCTCCATGTTGCATCACCACTTCCTCATATCAGGGAGATCATATGATAGTTGTCTTTCTCTGCTTGACTTATTTCGCTAAGCATGATACGCTCTAGTTCCATCCACGTCGTTGCAAATGGCAAGATTTCATTTCTTTTGATGGCTGCATAGTATTCCATTGTGTATATATACCACATCTTCTTGATCCATTCATCTGTTGATGGACATCTAGGTTCTTTCCATAGTTTGGCTATTGTGGACATTGCTGCTATAAACATTCGGGTGCATGTGTCCCTAAAGGAGCTGGAGAAAGAACAAGAAAGAAACCCTAAGCCCAGCAGGAGAAGAGAAATCATAAAGATCAGAGCAGAAATCAATGAAATAGAAACCAAAAAAACAATAGAACAAATCAATGAAACTAGGAGCTGGTTCTTTGAAAGAATTAATAAAATTGATAAACCCCTGGCCCGACTTATCAAAAAGAAAAGAGAAAGGACCCAAATAAATAAAATCATGAATGAAAGAGGAGAGATCACAACTAACACCAAAGAAATACAAACTATTATAAGAACATACTATGAGCAACTCTACGGCAATAAATTCGACAATCTGGAAGAAATGGATGCATTCCTAGAAATATATAAACTACCACAACTGAACCAGGAAGAAATAGAAAGCCTGAACAGACCCATAACCAGTAAGGAGATTGAAACAGTCATTAAAAATCTCCAAACAAACAAAAGCCCAGGGCCAGACGGCTTCCCGGGGGAATTCTACCAAACATTTAAAGAAGAACTAATTCCTATTCTCCTGAAACTGTTCCAAAAAATAGAAATGGAAGGAAAACTTCCAAACTCATTTTATGAGGCCAGCATCACCTTGATCCCAAAACCAGACAAGGATCCCACCAAAAAAGAGAGCTATAGACCGATATCCTTGATGAACACAGATGCGAAAATACTCAACAAAATACTAGCCAATAGGATTCAACAGTACATTAAAAAGATTATTCACCACGACCAAGTGGGATTTATTCCAGGGCTGCAAGGTTGGTTCAACATCCGCAAATCAGTCAATGTGATACAACACATCAATAAAAGAAAGAACAAGAACCATATGATACTCTCAATAGATGCTGAAAAAGCATTTGACAAAGTACAACATCCCTTCCTGATCAAAACTCTTCAAAGTGTAGGGATAGAGGGCACATACCTCAATATCATCAAAGCCATCTATGAAAAACCCACCGCAAATATCATTCTCAATGGAGAAAAACTGAAAGCTTTTCCGCTAAGGTCAGGAACACGGCAGGGATGTCCATTATCACCACTGCTATTCAACATCGTACTAGAGGTCCTAGCCTCAGCAATCAGACAACAAAAGGAAATTAAAGGCATCCAAATCGGCAAAGAAGAAGTCAAATTATCACTCTTCGCAGATGATATGATACTATATGTGGAAAACCCAAAAGACTCCACTCCAAAACTGCTAGAACTTATACAGGAATTCAGTAAAGTGTCAGGATATAAAATCAATGCACAGAAATCAGTTGCATTTCTGTTTGCAATTTTAAAAGTGAAATGTATGCTTCCAATTTTGTGATTCTTCTAGAAATCACAGTATTCATACTTATCCAAAATCTAAAATCTATCAAAAC
This sequence comes from Mustela nigripes, assembly GCF_022355385.1. Classification (NCBI taxonomy): domain Eukaryota; kingdom Metazoa; phylum Chordata; class Mammalia; order Carnivora; family Mustelidae; genus Mustela; species Mustela nigripes. The sequence continues at coordinate 56,022,205 of NC_081561.1, forward strand.
CTTCGTTTGTCTTTCTTCTGTAAAAAAGGAGATCGCATAAGCTCCATTGAGACCACTCCTGACTTACATGTTATTTCTATGAAGCTTTTTAATTCCGATGTTATTATGTAACCTCCCTGAACATTATTATTTCTTCTTTATATAGTTCATGGTCTTTTACTTTTACCCACATACTTACTTTTTGATTGTTCTTTCTTTCTGAATCTTAAATGTTTTATCTGAAATCCCTTTCTTCTTTCTAACAGGAATTGTTTGCTATGATTAAAGATGTTCTGTTAGTGAAAAATTCTTTCAGGTTTTTGTATTTATGAACATGTCTTTTTCCCTCATATTTGAAAGTTATTTTTGCTGGGTATAGAATTATTTTACTACATTGAAGATGATGATTCTCCATCACTTTTATTCTATTGTTTTTCCTGACTGCTTTTAAGATATTTTTTGTTTTTGGTTTTCTACAGTTTCAGTAGGATATATCAATATGTGGCTTTCTTCAATTCACTGAACCTCATGATTTCATGGGTTATTGACTTTTATAAATTAAAAAAAAAAAAAACCCTACCAAGATTTATCTACTGAAATATTTTTATGTTATTCTTTTTCTTCCTCTTGAACTCCAATCAAGCATATGTTATAATTCACATATCTCATAATACTTTTTATATTTTCCCTTCATTTCTTTGTGCTACATTCTGAATAATGTCTTCTGTTTGATAGAATACTTTACTACTTTTCTCTTTTGCTTGGTCTGAATGTTTGTGTTCCCTACAAATTCATATGCTGAAATCTTAACCCCCAAAGTAATGGTCAGCATTACCATTATTACCAGGAGTAGAAGGCAGAGCCCTTATGATTGGTATTAGTGCACTCAATCACAGACACCTCAGAGAACTTGCTTCTTCCCTCTACTTTGTGAGGATCATAATGAAAAGGGGCCATATATGAACCAGGAACTGTTCTCTCCAGACACCAAATCTCCTAGTACCATGATCTTGGACTTTCCCACCTCCAGAACTGTAAGAAACAAATGTTTTGGCTTATAAACCAACCAGTTCATGAGACATTTATTATAGTGTCCTGAGTGGACTAAAACACTGTACCTAAACTGTTGCTAAGATTCCCATTACATTTTTTTTTAAGATTTTATTTATTTATTTGACAGAGAGAGATCACAAGTAGGCAGAGAGGTAGGCAGAGAGAGAGGAGGAAGCAGGCTCCTTGCTGAGCAGAGAGCCCGATGTGGGACTCGATCCCAGGACCCTGAGATCATGACCTGAGCCGAAGGCAGCGGCTTAACCCACTGAACCACTCAGGTGCCCTCCCATTACATTTTTAAATGCTTATTATTGGATTTCTTAAGATGTCTATAAGTTTAATTTTATTCTTCCTTGAGCCTCCTATGTCTAGATGTTTACTATTATCTGAACATACTTTCAAGGTCATATAATTTTTAATATAGAAAGTATAACCTAAGCTTTTTAGAATCGTTCTATTATCCAAAGTCTCTATCACTCTTCTGCTGTTTGTTATTTGCACAGGTCTTAAATCAATCACCTTGTTTTTTTGTGTTTGTGTGCCTAGTTATTTATGAGTGTGTAGTAGGAATGAAATGTAGTAGGAATGAAAAAACTTCATGGGTATTTTCAGATTACTGTGATTGTATTTTTTCTTCCAAAGGGACTTTCTGTTTGGGTTTGTATCTGTCTAGCACCTGGGGACACTACTAATTGGAAACCATCTCAAATGTAATTCATAGCTTGAGTTTCCCTTCCACACAGACTATGATGTCTCAGTTTATAATTATACACAAAAACCCATATATAAACACATTTTTAAGACATTTTTTCTTCTTTATTTTTCTTCTCCTGCTACACTCAGCACAGATACAGTCTTCTCTAAAATGCTCTGTGATTTGAAGTGAGAGGTGAGGGTTTGTTCTAGTGTATTGTTGTTCTGAATCTGTGGCCTTTGAGGTCCCAGTTCAAAGTGGAGAAGGTGTCTCAGTAAAACATCTCACTTTGTGGAACCCATGGAATAGAATCTCTGTCTCCTCCCATTCCTTCAGGTTACTGACCTGAAGTGCAAGGGTGCAGTATTATAAAATAAATAAAACCCTCAAGGAAGAAACGGAATTTCTATGAAATTCTACTTATTACTCTATATTCAGTCTTGTCCCCAAAATGTGGCCATAAAGTTCTCCATTATATTTGCAGCTATTTCTTGATTTTTCAGATGATGAGCTTTTTTCTTATACATTATATTCTTATTTTCAACTAATGGGTTAATCCAAATAACGATATTATAATATGAGGAATCTGAACCAACCACAGTATCACTTCTAATTCTTAGATATTCTTCTGAGCTCTGTTTTTAAACCATAATCTTATGAATATTTTATATATATGTTGTATATCTAATATTAACTGCCTTCTAACTCAAATTTGCCTTTCACATAATTTCTTAGATAGTGATTTGCTCATTGTCTTCAGTTTCCAATTTAATAGATAATATTTAAATATAAACATTTTCAAACTTACTTTCACTACAGACCAATTATTACTTTTCCTTTGAAACATTGGCATTTCCTTCTGAAAGAAAAGTGTTTGTCACCGCAAGAACTTTAATAGGAATCTAGAAGCAACTATATTACTAAACTATATTGGTCATCCTGCTGTGCAACTCGACATTCATTATGAAAGAAAACAGAGCTAATGCTCATGGTGATTTAGAGCTTACAGTTCCAAAATACCATTCTTTGTAGTATTCTGGGTTCTAGTTTGATTAGACGGGATTGAGAGAAAGGCTAATATAGCTCTATTAGGCAGAAGAGATCCAATGGTTTGAAAATAGTAGGATATAAGGAAATTCTTACAAAGCAAATGAAGACTGCTAAAAGTAGCACACATAAATCCTTATCAAAAGGCTCTGAACTCAAATGCCTCATATAAAGGCTTTTTACACTTGTACGTGCAATAGACATAGGACAATAGAGAATAGTGAGGATTTGTCATTAGAAGATAAATACACAGCCAAAAAGCATTGGAATGGAATGTTTAAAAATGCATTACCTATGTAAGACACTTCTACAAGCCAAATTCTGTGGTCAGGAAGCCAGGAAAATGAACAAAGTCATTTGAATAATAATTAAAATGTATTTGGCACTTAAAATGTCCCAATGATAATGATTTACAGGTATTAATTTATTTAATGTTTAAAATAATCCATTAAAGGATCTTTTTTCATAGATCAGAACAATGAGACAGAATTTTAATAACTGGCCCAAGGTCTTAGCCGATAATATATGATGGTGCTAGAGCACAAACATGGGAGCTCTGATTCACCTAAGCTCTCCACTGCTAAGCCTATTTCCTCTCCATGTCTTTGTGGGTAGCGAACTAATAGACTAACTGAAGTTTTATAAATAAAACTAACACTGTTCCAGATTTTCTCAAAACTCTGATATATTTCTCATCTGATAAAAGGAAATATACATATAATAGTAAGATAATATTATATGGTATTAATATATTATAGACACATATGTGTATATAATTACCCAGTTCGGTATAGATTGAAATTTACCATGAAGCATGGCTGATTTGGCCTCTGATCAGAAATAATTTAGATACTGAAAAACAAAACAACTAAAAAAAGAAAATGAAATTTGAAAAAGAAAAATTCACCTCAATGTAAAATAACATCACCACAGGCTATTTTCAGTATGTCGACTCCATGGATATTGCTAAAAATATCAATGTACTTGAATAAAAATCTTTGAAATGTTAGGCTTTCTATGCTTAAAATGAACAGTGAAAAATAGAGCACAGCAATAAAAAGTTATTTGAATATGAATATATGATATAAATAGTAATTGAATCAGCATGAATTTTATTTAATTAAAACTAATTTTTTTCACTCTTCATTAAATAAAGGATTTCTTCTAAGACAAGAAAGTTGAATGGGAATAATTATATCATAAATTATTCTTCCTCTATTTTTACATATTTCTAACTTTATAATGCTAAAAATATTTTGACTACATAAGCAGTTTCATACAGTCCCTTGTTAACTATGCATTTCTTTTGTTATTGAAAATCATTTTATTACTATCCAAAATATTAGACTATTCTAGCTAGTTACTTCATAAATTTCATGTGTCTTGATGTCTGTCTTTTAGCCATTTATAGGTTTTTAACATGTTCTTTGTTTTGTGCTGTGTGGCCTTGTGCAATTTTTATTTAAGGTATCTTTATACCTCTTACATATAGCATTATTTATATATATAGCATTATAGATTCAGTTCTTATAGCCAATCCTATCAGCATAATAATTTTTTTAAACTTTGTCACTATGAAAAAGCAGTAAAAATGGGAGCTATACATAAAGAAAGCAGGAGTCTATAAGTTTCTGAGAATAATTCCAAAGAGTCACATGAAAAGATATATTATGTTTTATGAATAAAAATCAATTCAACAAAATCCTTAAAACAATAAGCAGCAGTGTCTGTGTGGCTCTGTTGGTTAAAAAAAAAAAATCAGTTCTCATAAATAAATGAAAAAGTCTGAAATGGTCACAATTTTTTTTAAATTTCCATATTACACATTTCATTGCAAAAAATTGAGTTAACCCTCTACTCTTATTAACGTCATAGGGAAAATTGAACATAAGAGAAAATATGAAAATTTGCCTTAAGTTACAAGCTTACAGAAAATCCTGATTTATAAATTATGTAATTGTTTCCCTACCTTTCAAATTTCCCCAACTTAAATTCTATTGCACATCTATTTTATTTTAGATCATAGTTACAATTTTGATAAATTGCCTGTACATTAAATTCCTCACTAAATTATATTTGTAATTTATTAACATTTATTTTTCTTTCTGATGCTTAATCATTGGCAAATATCTTCTGAAACCATACCCTTATGTATACTTTCTTCAAGTATTTATTGTAATGCACTGAACCTTTATATGTAATAGAGAATTTCCTATCTAGAAGAATCATTTTTGGTGTGATTGCTCTTAAATCAATGTATTTAAGATTTAATTTAATATATAGCAAAGTAAGGAATCTTTGAATATTTTTGTAGTCATCATTAGTTACGAAATAGATAGTAATTATCAATATCTAAGTGTATTTATTTGGAAACATTACTAATACAAATATATTTCTATATTATCTATGTATTTCTATAGCATAAATAAATAAAACTATTGACAATTTATAGCACTCTTCACTTCTAGAATAGATATCTAGATAGCACTATTCATATCTAGAAATAATCCTATCATTTCTGTTTAAATATATCAGAATACAAGGGAAAAGAAATAGGTCATTCTTTTTGTTTAAATCTTACATGTGTGGGGCTCTAATGAATTTACATAGGAATTGGGTTAAACTGTCATTTGGTTTACTGCCAAATGTTTAATATTTGTGATTCATAATATTTTGTAAAGGCAAAACTGGAATTCTCTTGTTTTCCTAAATTCTAAGATTAAAATGACAAATTAGCCTAGATTACAATAATATTTCCAAGATTTTTTTTTAATTGAACTTCATAAGTCTTTAAACTATTGGCATAGTTGCTTAGTTTCTTGGTAATTTACTATCTTCTTTGTTTTTCCTTAATATGTTGGTATATCTTTAGACATTTACCACAATCGTATCATAAAGACTGAGTTTTGTCATATGGTTGCACCATCAAAAACTAAACTTGGAAATCTCAGTTACTTGCCCTTTGAATCTGGATATACTAAATGTGCCTCCCTAGATAGAAAAAATATGTATTGTTTTAAAACTGCTTTAATGTCCTGCTTTTATGTGTGAACTAAGGAAAACTAAATATTTAAGCCACTGAAACCTAAACCTTTCACTTTGGAAATTCGGAAGCATTTATGAATCATGCATAAATCCAACATTGACATTACAAGGCATCATTAAAACTTACTTTAATCATATTCTTTTAAATACTGAAAACTCTTTTTTTCTACTGTAGAACCAAATAAAAGCAAATTTAAAAAAAAAAAACACAAATTTTCATACCTGAACAACTTTCTTCCCTTCCTCTATTTCACATGGAGCATAGTTTTCTTTTTCTCTTGTCAATTATTGAGCATTTTGAAGTTGACTTTTTTATTTTACGTTAACTTTCAGAAATATGAAATCCATACTAGTAATCTTTCAAATGTATCTATATTTAATTTAACTTATTTGTTATATTTATTTAATTAAACTACACTTCATTTCTTTTTTTAAATTTTATTTTATTTTTTAAATTTTTATTTATTCATTTTAATTTTTTATTTAAATTCAATTTAATTAACATATACTGTATTATTAGTTTCAAAGGTAGAATTTAGTGACTCATTAGTTACATATAACACCCCATGCTCATCATTTCAAGTGCCCTGCTTAATCCCTATCACCCAGTTACTCAATTACCCCACCCACCTCCCCTCCAGCAACCCTGCCTATAGTTAAGAGCCTCTAATGGTTTGCATCCTTCTCTGCTTTCATTTTATTTTTTTTTTCTTCCCTTTCCCTATGTTTATCTGTTTTGTTTCTTAAATCCTACTTATGGTATTGTCTTTCTCTGACTTGTTTCACATAACATAATAATACCTTCTAGTTCTATGTCATTGCAAATGGCAAGAGTTCATTCTTTTTGATGGCTGAGTTAATAATATTCCAGTATGTGTGTGTATTCCATATCTCCTTTATCCATTCTTCTGTTAGTGGACATCTGGGCTCTTTCCATATTTTGGTTATTGTGGACATTGTTGCTATAAACATTGGGGTACATGTGCCCTTTTGAGTCACTATATTTGTATCATTTGGATAAATGCTTAGTAGTGTAATTGCTGGGTCATAGGGTAGTTCTATTTTTAACTTTTTGAGGAAGCTTCATACTGTTTTCCAAAGTGGCTGTACCAGTTTGCATTCCCATCAACAATGTAAGAGGATTCCCCTTTCTTCACACCCTCACCAACATCTGTTGTTTCTTGAGTTGTTAATTTCACCCATTCTGTCCAATGTGCGGTGGTATCTCATTATGATTTTAATTTGTATTTCCATGATGCCGAGTGATGTTGAGTATATATTTGTAATTAAATTAAATTAATTATTTAATTTTCAACTCATTATAAAGGCTCATTTACTCTCTGCTTTGCTATATACATAATATGTAGTATTTTATAGTCTTTTTTAAAAAATTACTTATGTATCTTGATATACCTTGGGTGTCCTCAAAGATAATATAATCTTGTTTGGAATTTAACTTATACTACATGCATGAATTAATTCATGATTACATTCAGAATTTTTATTGAGCATTTATTATGGGGAAAAAAGAGGTAATCCAGACTGATGTCATCCCTTTCTTCATGGACATTAAGTTCTGATTTTTATACATATGAAAAAATAAGGACTGATTTAGGATATAATCTAAGATATTTGGCAGAGATAAAGCACCATGCTTAGTGGAATACGTCAATCAGAGAGACAATTATCATGTGATCTCACTCATGTGGAATTTAAGAAACAAAACAAAGGCTCATAAGGGAAGAGAGGAAAAAAATAAAACAAGATGAAATCAAAGAGGGACACAAACATAGGAAACAAACTGAAGGTTGCTAGAGAGGATGGGCATGGGGAGATAGGGTAACAGGGTGGTAAGACATTAAGGAGGGCATGTGATATAATGAACACTGGGTACTATATAAGACTGATGAACCACTGACCTCTGCCTCTGAAACCAATAATACATTATATGTTACTTAATTGAATTTAAATTTTAAAAATTAAAAAACAAAAAACAAAAACCACTCAGCACCTTGCAGGTTTTCTGAGGGGGAGAGATCAAGTTGTGGATGTGTTGGATAAAATTCAAGGAGGGGTGGAACCTGATGTCACCTTCACAGGCAGGCATTTCTTCCAATTAAAAATGCTTCCACAGACATTTTTAATAGCTCCCTCTCTTACAAACCACTGAAAGCAACAACAGTCACAACCCCAATTACAAATTGTAAGAAATATCTGCTATATTGGACCAGATGAGAGATGATGAAAAAAGTCAACATGAGTCCATTTCCTTGGTTTATGGCAGGTTGCATATTTCCTAAGAGTTAAATGTCTCAATTCTGAAAAGAGTTCACACCATCCTTGAGATGTAGAAGCTAAAGTAACCCTGAGAAGGTCAGAGGAATGATCCATTAGAACCCAGTCCAATACTGTGAGATGTTAGGGAAAATGGAACAAAGGAAAAGGTTGTCTTCATTAATGAAGGTGAAGCTGGGTAAGGGCTAGACAGGGCGACAGTATAGACTATTTCTTATTCTAGGGAGCCCATCATTTCAGGAGGGTCTCCACATGCCATATTGACCTCTTGAATGCCAAAGATAAATGGGAGATGTGCAACAAGGATGGAGACACAGAGATTTAGTGAAAGAGATTCTAAGATGGCCAACTGAAACTGAAACTTGAAGGTAAACCCACCTTACTTCCACGGCCATCCCCTCAGCGTTCAGCAATACCTGCTCCAGATGGAATTGCCTCTCCATAACTAGAGAGACACCATCACACAAAATGGAAGAGAAAAGAGTGTAAGCAAAATGAAAATAATGAAATTCTACCTGAAAAGCAGTTTATCCTAGAAAATAGAGAAACCTCAAAGCATGCTTCATAGAAGATACAAACAGCATAACTTCTCTAAGGATTACAAACATGTGGAAAATAGACACAAAAGAAAACAGAAAAACTGAAGAGACAGCAAAAAGAGGAAAAATAAGCTGGCAGAACTCAGGGGGAGAAATCGAAAGAAATAAATCAAGCCATTATTAGAGGGATGAACTACTTTGAAAGCAACAAAATATAAAATAAAAAAGAATGAAGACATATTTAGAAGCATAGAGCACATAGAGCACAGACTTGAATAAATCATACAAAATGATATAAAAAAACAAAAATAGAAAAGTAATTAGAGAGAGGATGATTGAAATGGAGACAAAGGCATCAACATAATGATAAGCTGTGATTGAGGAAAAATAGAGAAATATGGGACAGAAATAAAATACTCATAATTACCCCCAATTGTCCTTCAGGCATTAAAAATAAAGAAGGATGATCTCCTGTGTGTAACAGCTCGGGGAATAAAATACACATGTCCCCTTCTTGAAAAAAGAAGCTCCTTTATAAAATGTCAAAGGAAAGGAATCAAAATAAAAACTCAGGAGAAACCATGATAAAACAACATTAAATATAGAATAAAAGTTGTCAATCAAAGAATTGCAGACATAGAATAGAATGAAACTATCATAAACCTAAAAATGTAAAAAAATATATAATAACAAAATTGGGGAGGAGGAAAGAACTGTGTGTGCCTATCTATTGACTTTCACAGTGAGGAATACACAGATAGTGCTTACTGTTGAAACATGGAATTAAAATAAATAATGACCTAATATTTTAATTTTCATCATTTTTACTTAGAACAATTATTTAGAAACTTTATAGTTGTAAACAGAATTCCATATGAAGTTTAGTAATTTATTTTGAGAAACTTATTTTAAGAAAAAAATGTGAGGACATTGCATTAAATTACCAAAATAATTCAGTAATTGTCATTGATATTAGACAAGAGTATTTAAAACATGATTTTAAGTCATTCTTCATATAATCAAATCTCGTTTCTTTAAAAACTCATTGAAAAATAGAGGGAATTTTTAAGTAAGATGAGCAGTTATGGAGAAATGAATATTAAAAATGAAAAAAAAAAGATTGAGAACACAGAGAAAGAAGAAAAGAATATGAAGTTTTGAATGTAACTATCCAACAACAACATGCAGTGGATTTTTTCGTGATAAGTAAAAATTGTAGCATACCAATATAGGGATATTGGTATGATATTCCATACTAGATGACATTACATCACAGATGATACCAATATGAATATTGGTATGATAATAGGAATATAAACGATGTAGCTTTATAGTCTGAAAACCATGGGTTTATCCTTATTCTATGTAAGTACCCATAGAAATCATCTTTATGTATGTCTTAATATTCTTATACATAAAAATAGAATTATTTCCCTTTCGTGGTTTAACACATATATGATCTATAAAGATATTGTGTGGAAACATTTTGGATTTTGTGCATAGATTATATTGAATATAAATAGATATTCTTATTGGTCTAGTCCTAGAAGAGTCAGGTGTATTGATGTGTCATGTTGAAGAATGATAAAGATAGTGTATTTTAAAACTCGGTAGAAACAAGACTATTGTCTTTAAAAATAGTATTACTTTCTAGGAGAGAGCAGATTTAATAAGTAAAAGTCCATTTATTCTTTGGACATCAAAAATACAGCCATGAGAATCGTATAAATGGTAATGGGTGGTTGATTTATAAACTTGTAGGGAATATGAACTTAGAAGAATTTAGACTTGTGTAATGCTTTACCTAAGGATATACATACACACACACAAACACACAGATTCGGCAACAAAGTTCTTAAATATCTCACATAATGTGCTTACTAAGCAATAAAAACCTTGCAAATTTTGTCATTAAGAGCTTATTTTTATTACCTTTTTATTATAAACATTTGAAAATATACATAAAAAGTGAAAAAATCATACTTGCCACCTAGATTTTACGATTGACCTTTATCACACTTCCTTATCACATACTATTCATCTACCTATCCTCTATCCATTGATCAATAATCTTATTTTTGGTGCATTTTATACTTTATCCCCAAACACTTCAGTATTCATGTCATTTACATACTGGAGTTCAATGTTGTTTACAGTTTATTGTTTCTTTTGAGATAAAATTTATATATAATAAATTCACAAATCTTAATTATATCAGTCATTAACTTTGAGAGAAAATAATACATCTGTATAACCTAAATCTCCACCAACGTTTAGAACATATTATCTCTGTTGCAAATCCCCTCATAACCCTCCCAGTAACCCTTACCCCACATTAGCCCCTCAAAAATAACCACTGGTCAAATTATATCATACCATTTATTTGTTTTGCCTTTTCCAGAACCTCATAGAAGTAGATCCATATATGGAGCATCTGGGTGGCTCAGTCAGTTAAGCATCTGCAACTGGCTCAGGTCATGATCTTAGGGTTCTGGGATTGACCCCTGTGTTGGGCTTCCCACTCAGTACAGAGTCGGCTTGTCCCTCTCTCTCTCTTTCTCTCTGGGTCTCCTTCCACTTATACTCTCTCTCTCTCTCAAATAAATAAATAAAATCTTTTAAAAAAAAGAAAGAAAGAAAGAAATAGACCCATATAGTCATTTTTGGTAGAAGGCTTCTTTTACTGGGTGATAATATTTTTGACTAACATCTATATAAGAGTTTATTTTTTTACATTAGTAAGATCAGTGTTAATATTCTGATGAGAATGTAAAAATAAATAGAATATTCTGGTTGCTTCTAAGTGTTGGAATACTGACACAATAACAGAAATAATAAAAACAGATGAGCTTGTGTATGTCCTAAAATCATTTCACCAGTGGTACACATCTCACACTTGAAGAAACATGGAAAAATTGAGTATTGAATCCTGACTTTATTATTCCATTGTCCTATTGCTGAATGAGTTACCTAACTTTATTTGGCCCTAATTAACTTAGCCATCATTGGGATAATAATATCTATCTCACAGGGTTATTGGGTGGGATAAATGAGAAAACACATGTTATGTGTTTAACACAATATCTGGAAAATAGGAAGGATAAAATAACTGGTAGTTATTATTATCATGATTAGAAATCTATCAATCATGAATAGCAATTAGTAAATACAATAAATGATAACATTTACTTAGACTATGTGCAACTGTTCTAAATGAATTGACTAATTTAATACACAAATGATGAAGTAGGCATTATTGTCATCCTCATTTTTATATGATGGAATTGCAATAGAGAGAGCTTAACTTACTTTCCCAGAATACACTAAGTGTTTGTAAAGCAAGCTTTCACTCAAGCAGAATTCTCTTGATCATCAAGTCCTACTGCCTCTTGGCAGTTTAGTGGTGCTCTGTAGAGAAAGGGAAGTGTAGTAGAGGAAGAACTGTGATTAGCAGTAATACTAGTAATGGTAGGCTAATATTAGCAGAAATGAAAAGAAGCATAAAGATACTAAATCTCGGGGCACCTGGGTGGCTCAGTGGGTTAAAGCCTCTGCCTTCAGCTCAGGTCATGATCCCAGGACCCTGGGATCGAGCCCCGCCTCAGGCTCTTTGTTCAGCAGGGAGCCTGCTTCCCTTCCTCTCTCTCTGCCTGCCTCTCTGCCTACTTGTGATCTCTGTCTGTCAAATAATAAATAAAATCTTTAAAAAAAAATACTAAATCTGAGTGAATTAGTAAAGAAGCTACAAAACACACACACACAGAGAAGGAGGGGGGAGTAGGGGAAGCAGAAAGTGAAGAGGAAGAGGAAGAGAAGGAAGAAGAAGAAGAGAAAGGGGGTGGGGAGAAGCAATGAGGCCAAATTTAATCATTTCCTAATTTTCTTATTTCTAGTTCTTTTTCTAGGTATTTTATATATGTATGTATGTATGTACATATGTATTTATTTGACAGAGAAAGAGAGCACAAGCAGAGGGGGCAGGAGGCAGAGGGAGAGGAAGAAACAGGCTTCCTGCTGAGCAGGGAGCCCAACATGGGGCTCTATCCCAGGACTCCAAGATCATGATCTGAGCCAAAGGTGACTGAGCCACCCAGGCACCCCTATTTCTAGTTCCATTGATTAATTTGATTAATTAATTATTTAAAAGAAAGGGCTGTTTTGGAAGTTCCCCAGTTCACATGATATAGTTGTTCTGGATGTATAGCACGAAAGCAATTTTATCCTTATAGGTTCCATCATGTTACTTGAAGGAGCATGGGAGTTCTAAAATTGTCAGACAAAAGATACATATTTTGTTGAATTATCTTTAGCTTTTCTTCTCCTTCAGTATAAGGGTTTTTTTCCCCTGATTACATAAATATGCTATTTAGAAAAAACTTCAAAGTATGAAATGAAGCAAAATTGAAAAGATGTCATTCTCATTATCATAATCATATTGTTCAAAGATATGCTATAAAAGTCTGTGTGTCTGTGTGTTTTAGTTATCTGTTGCATAATAAATCACCCCAAGACTATCTGCTTCCTAATAAATCACCCCAAGACTTACCAGCTTAAAAGAACAACAATTATTATCTATAGATTATGAAGTCAGACACCAGGATTTGGCTTAGCTGAACCCTCTGTTTTAGGTTCTTTTATAAGGTTGCAATGAACTTTCCTTCTAAACTCACTCAGTCATTATCAATAGATTCAGTTCTTTAAGACTGTTGGATTGAGAGTCTCAGTTCCTCAGTAGCTGCTGGACAAAGATAGTTCTCAATTCCTTGTCTCACAGAATTCTTCAGAGTAAGAGAGTGCGTCGTGGAAGCCCACAAAAGAGTCTACAAGCAAAATGGAAGTCATAGCCTTTTGTAACCTAATTAAAGAAGTGGAAGCCCACTTGTTCAATTCTGTTTATTAAAAGCAAGTCACTAAATCTAGCTTACTCTCAAAGGCAACCTAGTACAAAAGAGTGTGAATAGCAAGAGGTGGGAATTTTTGGAAGTCATCTTAGAAGTCTACCTACTACAGTAGATATACATATATCTTAACAAAACTGATATCAGACTGTAAAATTTGTTTTTCTAGCTTGTTTTACTCACTCATCAATATACTGGGAATATTTTTCAACGTAACCAAATATTTTAAATTATTTAAAAGACTGTATAACACTCCATTATATGGGTGTGTGGTAATACATCCTAATCTACATCACTACATCCATAGTCTTAGTGATTACGAACCTTGAGTCTAGAGATGGGTTGCCTGAGTGGGATCTGGATTCCACTATTTAGTTACTGTGGGGCCTTGGACAGCTACTTAACTTCTTTATAATTTAGTATCTTCATTTGTAAAATGGAACTAATAATAATACCTTCTTCATAGAGTTGAGAAGTGTCTGGCACATAGTAGGCACTCAATGAATGCTATTACTGTAATTATCATCATTATCACTATGACTTCAATTATTAAAATGCTGCTGTGACCATCATTGGACATGAAATTTTATTCACTTCTATAGTTCTTTCCTTATGATAAATTCCTAAGTGTAAAATTGCCAGGCCAAAAGATATATGTGCACTTTTTTTTTTTTTTAAGATTTTATTTATTTATTTGACAGATCACAAATAGGCAGAGAGGCGGGGGTGTGGGAAGCAGGTTCCCCACTGAGCAGCAAGCCCGACATTATGTTCGATCCCAGGACCCTGAGACCATGACCCGAGCCGAAGGCAGAGGCTTTAACCCACTGAGCCACCCAGGTGCCCCTATGTATGCACTTTTAATAACATTGTCAAATTACTTTTCAACAAGATTATGCTAATTTATCTTCACATCAGGGCATGACAGTGTCTATTTCCTCAAACCTATATCAATTCTAGATAATTTCATCTTTATGATGATAACTTGATAAGCAAGAAATGCTATTACATCTTTATTTTAATTTGTATATCTTCATCACTGAGGCTGAGGCTTTTCTTCTTTTTTAGATTAATGTATAATTGACATACGTTATATGTCAGGTGTACAACATAAGGATTTGATATTTGTACATATTGTATAATGATCTACTGCAGTGAGTCTAATTAGCATCAATCACCACACAAGCTTCTAGAATTTTTGATATCTGTGATGTGAATTTTTAAGATTTACTCTCTTAGCAATTTTCAAATATTCATTACGGTATTATTAACTGTAGTCACCATGCTGTACATTACATCCCATGACTTCCTTATTTTGTAAATGGAAGTTTGTACCTTTTGACCACCTTCATCTATTTTATCCAATTCCACCCCCAACTCTGTTCCTCTGGAAACCTACAATCTGTTCTTTGTATCTGTGAACTTGGAGGTTTTGTTTTGTTTTTAGAACCCACATATAACAGATCATACAGTATTTATCTTTCTCCATCTGACTTATTTACTTAGCATAATGCCTTCAAGATTCATTAATGTTGTTGCAAATGACAACATTTCATTCTTTTTTATGGCTGAATAATATTCCATTGTGTATATATGCCATATTTCTTGATCTGTTCATCTGTTCATTTGTTGATGGACATATAGGTTATTTCCATATTTTGACTATTGTAGTAATGTTGCAGTGAACATGGAGGTGCATATGTCTTTTTCAAGTCTGAGTTCTTCTTTTCTTTTCTTTTTTTTTTAAGATTTTATTTATTTATTTGACAGACATAGATTACAAGTAGGCAGAGAGGCAAGCAGAGAGAGAGGAGGAAGCAGGTTCCCTGTGAAGCAGAGAGCCCGATACGGTGCTCGATCCCAGAACCCTGGGATCATGACCTGAGCCGAAGGCAGAGGCTTTAACCCACGGAGCCACCCAGGCACCCCCATGTTCTTATTTTCTTTGAATAAATACCCAGAAGGAGAATTGCTAGGCAGAGGCTGAACTTTCTTAAATCTCCTTACTGGCAATACAAATTTCTTCTTTTATGAATGACAATTCATACTTTTCACGTTTTTAAGTGGGATGTATTACTTGAACTATTAAAAGATAGATAACCATCTACATTTTATAATATAAATATCTCTGGAGGTATTGATGCAGTAAGATTGTAGCAAACTTTCAGCCAGATAGAATTTACCTCCTATCTGGGAGCAGGGAGCTGAGAAGTCCCTGAGGAAGTCACCCTTTTTCACAGGGAAGGTAGAATGGTGTTTTTAACCCCACTCTTGATAGATAGCAAGGAAAGCATTCATTCCCTAATGAACCATACCTAATAAGGGCTTTTCAAGACTTTGGGGGCTGCAGCAACAAGCTGAGTGAGGTGTATCAAATGGGTTAGTAGTTTCAAGAAATACTTTATTCAAGTAAAGAACATAAGAAATTGGGGAGTGACGTGGCCTATAAAAGCCCCAAAATGATATTACCAACCTGCAAGGACAGAACAGACAAGGCATCTGAGAACTGATTTGATGGCTGAAGGGGGAAGGAGGCAGGCATGAGATCAGAGAATAGGAGAGTAGAGGGATTGTTTGAGGATCAATCTCAAAAATATGACCCATCCCCTCTGGCATCCACTTTGTGTACAAATGACCCAGGATGTCTGTGTAAAGTTGAGGAAGCATATGGCCCACTATGTACTTTCTAAGAGCAGGAGCACAGTGCCAAATTCACAATAGGTACTTAAGAAATATTACTAGTTTAACTGAAGAATGAATGTAATAGCACAGTTAGAAAAAGGTGTAGATATGTAAAACAGTGATGAATGGTTGCTTGGAGGAAGGGATATATGGAGAGTAATGACTAGTAGTGGGGTAGAGTTTTTAAGGTCAACCTCACAAAGTAAAAAGGATATACCAAAGACAAGGCAAGATTAGTAACTAGACAGTCAGAAATTGAAGAATCAATGGAAACCAAGAAGGTTGGGAATACAAATAATTTAAAACTAAAAAGGGATATCTTCTAGGATCAATACCTACCTCAGCCAGGATGGGTCATAAACATTAGAATGTATAACGAGGCATTTTGCAAGTGGATTAGTCATGAATTTGTTTACTCAATAATTATCCATCAATAACCCAATTGGGCTATCCATCAATAACCCAATATGTGACAGACTATGACACTCCATATAGGAAGGTACATCCTATAACTTCAACTTCAAGAAGCAAATAACTACAACAGAGTATAAAGGCTGTAATGGAATAAAGAGAGAATTTTAAAGGAACTTCAGTGGGGAAGACTAACCCAGCCTTGGAAGTGATGAAGGCTTCCCAGAGGAAATGAGACAATGAGGGACAATTGTGTTGAAGGACAATTCAGAATGTACCAGTTGAGCTGAGGGAGAAGAGCTGGGGATTAAATTCCTGAAAGGAGCAGTGGAAGGCACCAAAATAATGGAGTGAGAGAGAGAGCTTAGAAGCACTCTGGAATCCTCATGTATTTCAATGTGAATATTGGATTTTTAGATTTCAACCACCATTCGTGTCCTTTGTAGCATGCCCTAAAATACCTACATGCTTAAAAGTTATTTTAGAACTGTTGTGGGTACAGTGGGACTTAAGAGTCATATATCAGCTAGTACATATTTAGCATTTTAGAATTTTGCTGTCATAGTTATACCCAGGCATAGAAATGTGAGTTCCATTGGGGAACAACTTTCTTTTTTATCCCCAGTATCTAGAATGGTGCTGAGCAAAACAAATCCTTGTTGAAGGAAAAGAAACGAGTGAATGGTGTTGTCACAGCTTGATTATAAAAATGAGGTTTAGTATGAAATGTTCTAAATCCCAGACTAATTTCTGGATGATAGTTTTACATTTATTGGCCAGCTTCCCTGCTCTCCAATAATTTGTGGTCAGCAAATAATAGTCAATGGCAATATTAGCCTACATTAAACACAATTAGGAAAATATTCTAGAAATAAAAACACTATGTCATCTAAAGTCAAGTGATTCTTTGATTATTGCACTGTTCCCAACTAGGAGCAATTTTGCCCCTCCAAGGGAATTCAGCTATGTTTTGAGGTATTTTTTATTAGGTCAGGAGGAAGGCTACTGATATCTGATGGGTAGAAACCATGATGCTAATAAACACTACATTGCACACGATGGCCCTTACAACAAAGAAATGTCCAACCAAAATGTGAATAGTGATAAGGTTAAGAAATCCTGGATTTTTGGAATCAGGATCTCTGCTTCTTTGGTACAAATCACCAAAACATAGTTTTATCTTTTAACCCCTAGAACTCTTTTAGTTCTCAAAATCTACGTTTTTATTACAATGAATGTATTTGGCTCCACAGTAGAACAAAATATGGTATGAAACATGGAGGAGAAAGTGGAGTCCGGCTCCAGAACAGAGTATGTATTGAAAGGTTAGCCATTTGCCTGCTGCTAAAATGAGATGAAATATAGGAGTCAATTTTTTTCTTGTTTTCTCTCCAGAATGGAGACTGGGAAAAATTAACAAGTAGAAAATGGTTGTCTCTGGCATTTCTCCTAATTTGTTTCTTATGATTGGCATTCTCCTCTACTTCTTTTTGTCTTTTCTTTTTGTGTTACCACCTCACCCATTAAAAAATCCCATTACTTATATTGTTCCCTGTGTCTTCCAAAACTGCCCTTCTCTTGACGTCCTGTTCTTAACCATTTGAGAGAACTCCACCTCAGTGTTAATAGCTCACAATAGTGTTGAGGTTACTAGTAAATTATATTATCATTTAAAAAGAATGATAGCACTGTTTAACCCAAAGTTACTGATCAATAATGGCGAGATTTCAAGCGGTGATGTACTAGAGATCTTTAAAGCCAGGCTTTAACTTTTGCTTTTGTTCTTGAGGAGTGAGTTTAGGTGTAAACACTGTATAATCATAAGAATTGAATCAAGGTTAGTCTTCATTCTTGGCTAGGGTACTACCTGTAGCTAACCACTAATAGTGGTTGAACTACTAAATTAAAACATTTGCACACTGACAGATATATAGCTGCTGCCCTAAGCCTCCTGGATGCCCACAGCCTCCTGAATGCCCACCATCATCTCCAGTTGCCAGTGCCACTGTGGACCCTCTTCGATCTCCCCACAATCCAGCAATTGCAGGGTTAAAACATGCTGCCATAGACACCTTCCAACTCTGGCAGCTTCTGCTCTGACCAGCTGTCCCTCCCCTCACCCTACCCTCCCCCACCCCCCCACCCCACCTTCCATTGTTATATAGTTTGAATAGTGCTTTGATTACATCACCAACCACAACTTTTGTTATGTTGTTGTCAATGTTATTCTTGGTGGAGGCAGTGCTTATCTTAGATGCCAACAAGTAAAGGTAGGCAAAGAGCATCCTTTCCTTGATATTTGGATACGTCTTTGAATGTTTCAAAGCAAACAGAAAACCTCAGATATAAGCTACAATTTCATCTTTCACAGCATTTTTCTTCGAGCTCCCCCACCAAAAAAAATCCGTGAGAAAAATGTGACCGTCTTGTTTATGTCTATTTCAAATGTGAAAGATACAGAGGATTATAAATAATGGTTTAAGTTAAGCATAGTTGTATGACTCAGAAGGATAAAAAGCATAATATAATGATGTTTTACCCGGAGAAAAAAATAGCAAATGAGGAAAGGAGCAACATGAAACAAATGGTTTAATTATAAGGGTGCTAAAAACATGAGAGATTATAATACAGAAGCATAATAAAAATGAATGACCTCATTCTCCTTTTAAGCACTAAAATTCATTAAAAGAGATCCCTTCAGTTTCAAAATTTAAGATGTCTTAATACTGATATCATTATTTCTTCAAAAATTCAGTCAATGCAAAAAGCACAAAGAAAAGAGTAAAAAAAAGAAAAAATCCAAGTCTCACCACTCAGAACAGTCATCATTAAAATTGGTAAATCTTGATCTAGAGAGTGCTTATAAACTTTTGCAGACTTAAGGATGGATGGATGGATGGATGGGTGTTTATACATAGGTGATATATTAAAAAATAAAATGAGACTATACTGTATTTTATTACTAGTGATTACATTTTATTTACTTTATGTTTTTTAAAAAGCAAAAGAATTTGTGGACCTGAAAATTTGCTCAACTTTATTTGAAGTTCAACAAGCTAAAAGAGACATGCATTTCTAGAATTTCTGTGGATCAGAGAAAAAGATTATGCCAAACAGTAGAAACTGAAGTTTGTTAAATATTTGTTTCCCTTTTTCAGGCCACCCTTGTTTCTTTCCTGTAATGGAACACTTTCAAATTAGCATATTTTGTTTCTTTTATAGCTCTCTCTCTCCCAGCTCAGGACCTTTGTTATATGACCTTTGTTATTGCATAACTTTTTTCATAATATTACCCTTATGTTCCCATTTGGTTAGTTTCAGTTCTACATTTAAATGGAGTGCAGGCCTCTTCAGGACTATTCTGCTGTTTCATGATTGATTTAACAATTGTACTTTATCTATTGACTTCTTATTATAGAATGTGAGAATGTAGCCTAGTTACATCACCTCAGCCATACATGCTTCCCTATCTACATCCTGTCATTATGGCTATATAGTCATTTTTAGTAAAGTAATGAAAGGTCAGTGCTTATATTACAATGACTATAAATATTTTTCAGAACTGAGCAACGATTACATTTCTTTTCTATTCATCTTTCCCTCAAATTAGTAATTGCTTTGGTTTGCTTTGTTAATATTGCTAATTCTTTCCAAATTTACTATTAATTCCCACATGTCAAAATACTTTAAGTAATTGGTTGGGTCCCTTTTTCCCCTCTTAGAGATGTTGCTTCTGGAGACGCCTATTCTCCTGAACCAGGCAACTGATTACCCTCGGAGTTTGCTGTACTGATGGCGTTTCCCATAGATTTGATCCTCAGGATCAAATTGCTTCATGCCCTGTGATGATAGCCCCATTTCCCAAATCTTGTGTCTTCTTCATGTGGAGTATATTCTGAGTAAGAGAGCTTAGGAGGTAAATTTTTGAGATCTTATATATCTGAAAATATCTTTATTCCAAACTTTAACGTTAATGGTTTGGCGGAGCATTAGGAAGTTCTTTCTGAGATTTGGAGGCATTTCCCCATTGTCTGCTCGGTTCCAATGTGGCCACTGCTGTTACCAAATGCCATTCTGATCTCTTGGGCTTTATATGTAACTTTTTCCACTTCTGGCAACAAGCCCTACTGTTTTGAAATTTCAAGTAGAGATTGGTGCAGCTTTTTTTTAATTGTGCTGGGTACAAGTGGATTATTTCAATCTGGATGAAATCCACATGTAACTCCTCCAAAGAATTTTTTTTTTTTTTTTTTTTTTTTTTTTTTTTGCGGGAGGGGTAATTTTGATGAGGGAACAGGAGGCTGGCTGAGGACAAAGCAAAAGCTGGCACCTTGCACCCCGTCTCCACCCGTTCCCTTCCCCTTGGTAATGTGTGTGACATTCCTCAGGCACCCCTGACTGCCATAAACCATAAACAAATAGTGAACTTGCAGAGATCACAATCCTGCAAGACCAAGTCTCCCTGGGTTTACAAGAGTCCTAGAGATCTACAAACAAAGAAGTTACTTTACCAATAGCACAAATTTCCAGAGGCAAATAACTCAGTTCCTCAGCCCTAAATAAGGTTCAATTTCTTCTAAACCCGAATCTCACTAACAAAGGCGCTTGATAGCAGAAATGTTAATGGCTGGCCAAAAGACAACACTGATCAAGCTGCAAGGCCTCTGGAATCCAGGCATCTTGTAGGCCCTCTTTAGCATATGAAAGCACCATTAAAACCTCCCTTCCCCCCACTTTTCCCCAACTGCAAGGTACATAACCTGCCATCCCTCATAACCCGGGGCAGCAGCTCTTTCTGCCCACGGGTCCTGTCCCCGTGCTTTAATAAACCACCATTTTGCACCAAAGATGTCTCAAGAATTCTTTCTTGGTCATCGGCTCCGGACCTCAGCCCATAGAATCTCACTTAGGTTCAAGAACTTCATCAATTTCAGCAATCATGCTTTCAATTCCAAAGAGCTTATTTTCCTCTTGTTCCTTTTTCTTTATCATCCCATCTGGTTTTATGATTTCAGTCTTCTTTCTTCTTAATTTTCGAAAGACATCATTTATAATTTTTGAAGTTTCTTCTGCTCTTTTTAATATCACACATCTCTGGGTTGATTTGTTGTTGTTGTTTCCCTGTTTAATTTTCTGCATTCCCTCTCCATGGCCCTCCTCAGGTATCTTGTGACCTTCTATGTCAGGTACTTAAAAAGCATGTTGAAAGCTCTGTGTGCTCTGCATGCTTGGGTGTAGCTAACTGACAGGCTTCCTGGTAGATTGATCTCGGTTGGCACCAGCAAACTCCAGAGCAGCGGTTCCCAAATCTGAGCTTGAGATTCAAACTGAGTGCCTCAGAATCATCAGGAAGGCTTGTTAAAACACAAATTGTGAGGCCCCGCCCTCAGTTGTTGTTTTGTTTTGTTTTTTTAACTCTGTAGCTGGAGCTTGAGAATTTGCTTTTGTAAAGTTTCCAGGTGATAACTGGTTTTGCTGATCCTCAGGCTACAGTTTAAGAACCACTGGTTTAGAGAAAACTCAATCTAGTTTCCTGCCTACTGGGAATGTATCTGTTAGCACAAGCATAGCAAAAAAGCAATATTGGGAATCTCTTCCATACTGAGCTTTCTCTAAAACTTTCTGTTTTAGAATGAGAGTACCTAGTGTCTTGCAAGTTACAGTCCTCTAATAATTTCATCAGAAAGCAACCTCATCCTACCTAAAGGTCTCACTGTTCTTTATAAAGGTTTCAACCAGACCTCCTCTTTTTAGTGCAACCCATTCCTACCTTCTGAGGTACTAACTTGCCTGCAATTCCTGAATCTTTCTAAGGTTTCCGCAATTTAAATCTTTATTGGCATCCTTCTGTTCAGGCACACAGGTTTTATCCTCCCCATGCTTAGTTAATTACCATTCTGCCACCTGCTTTCCTTTTCCCCATTTGTTAACATTTTATTCATTATTGAGTCTGTTCCAATTTTTATAGCATATATACCTTTTTTAAAAAACCTATGTCATTTAATGGGGCTCCAGGAGGGAGCAAATATAAGTGCATGCATCCAATCTACTATGTTTCATTAGAAATATCCACCTCCTTCTTTACCTCCCCACCTCCCTTACCCAGAGGCTTACTGAAGCTAGAATAAAACTAAGTCATCCTCAATGGACATAGCCATAGGCATATGGTTTTTTTGTTATGGGAACAATTCTCTCATACCTTATTGATGAAGTTCTAGAACCTAGGTGAGGTTCGGTGGGCTGAGGTCTGGAGCCGATGACCAAGAAAGAATTCTTGAGATGTCTTTGGTGCAGAATGGTGGTTTATTAAAGCACGGGGACAGGACCCGTGGGCAGGAAGAGCTGCTGCTGCCCCGGGTTGTGAGGGTAGGCATGTTATATACCTTGCGGTTGGGGGAAGGGGAGGGGAAGGGATGGGAGGTTTCAACAGAGTCTTCACATGTTAGGGAGGGCCTACGAGGTGCCAGGGGAAGGCCTTGCCCTTATGGCTTGATCAATGTCGTCTTTAGGTCAGGCATTAACATCAAGATAGTTGGGAGATTCTTGGTGGGGTATTATGATCCTGCTATCATTTACATTCCCTTCTACCTCAGCCTCCTCCAGTTTATGGTGGGGAGGGAGACATTAGGGCTTTAGGAACTGAGAGTTATTTGCCTCTGGAAATTTGTGCTATTGATAAGGTAACCTCCCTGTTTGTAGATCTCTAGGACATCTGTAGAGCAAGGGAGATTCCTGTTCTGCAGGATTGTGATCTCTGCAAGTTAACTATTTATCGTTTTATGGCAGTCAGGGGTGCCTGAGGAATGCTACACATATTATGGAGGGGAGCAGGTGGAGAGGGGGTGCAATGCGCCAGCTTTTGCTCTGTCGTCAGCCAGCCTCCTGCTCCCTCATCATTCCCCCCAAACAATTTTGACCCTTAAATCTTTAAGGTGGTTGAAGGTGGAAGGTCTCATCTTCTGTAACTTCTTCCTGCTGAATAGGGGCGTAGAGCTGGCCCTACCTGCTCGGGTCAATATTGATCAGGGTAGGAACATATAAGGGAGTTACGAAAGGTGGAGGCAGCTGAATCCAGCGCTGACAGTGAAGAGGCGTCCTTGCACGTGACAATGATCATCTGTTGTAGTGAAGTCATTGAAGCAATGGAGTCTTGGCACCAAGTAGAGAAACATTGAACAAAGCAACATATTAAGGTTAATAAGGAGATAAGAATGAGAAGCCCGAAAAGGAGATTTGGCCATAGCCCTCCTCCAAGCCAGGAACTTAACCAATCACTGAGAGAAAGAGAAGGATCTTGTAGAGCCTTAATCTGGGCATTCATGTCCTTTATTAATTCTGTGACATTTTTGTGATAGTCTGGGATGTACACACAACATTCTGTTTGATAATTGTGCATGTGCCACCCTGGGCTGCTGTCAGGACATTTAAGGCCATCTTATTTTCTGACTGCCTTGCATATCTGTGAGACTTCGGTATGAAGTAGGGAGATGCTATTTAGTGAATCATTGAGTGCCTTTGTAGTATATTTATTAAGGGCTTCTACATGCCACATGACATCCTCTAGTCCCGCAGATGGAACAAAAATGGATGCTAAGTATCATACCATTTAAAAACAGATCGTGTCCATCTTTGTTTTAAAGTGGGGAGATTAGCTGGAGTGGTGATGGTTTTAGTAATGAGCCCATGAATCCAGGCAAATCCTGAAGTATAGCAACCTATCCATCCTGGAGGAAGCCAGGGCCACAGGTTGGTTCCACATATCCAGTGGGTTCCGTTTGGAGCTGGCCATCTGATACCAGGTCGCCTTGCCCAGTCAGTAGCAAACCAGTCAGTAGCCTGCAGTACTATTACTTGGGAACACATTTCTAGTGATAGCCATCCTAGATATCGTGTGTTATTTGCCCAAGTATCACTCGTATGACTCTTTTGTTCCCAGCATAAAACTGCCTTTTGACTGAACCTTCCAATCAGTGTGGGTATGAACCACGAATATGTATCCCAGATTTGATATACACCATCCTTAGTATAGCGATAAAAAGAGTTTTGTAACTTAGGCCCATATTTGATTGGGGAGTTATGGCTTGACAGCATCCCCTTTCATTCCAAATAGCTCCATGGGCATGTAGTACCAGGAAGGCATATTTGGAGTCAGTGTTAATGTTTACTTTTAGGCTTTGGCAATTGCAAAGTGCTAGTGAGCACTATGGCATACCTAGCTTTTCTTATTCTTTCTATGAAAACTACTGTCATTAGTAAACCAACTGTCATTTGTATTTTTAACAGGGACATCTTAAATCTGGCCAGATAGTGTAAGCAAGATCAATAACCTCTGAACATTTTTGCTTTACAGAGAAAGAAGTACAGTGGTCAGGTTCAGGCATATGGGTAACTAGGTTTAAAGTTTGACAAGTTTTAAGTATTATTTCTGGCGTATCTGTAAGTATGGCCCAATATTTAATAAGTCGGCCTCCATCATCCATTGGTGGCCTTTGGCTTCTAAGACAAATCTGGACCTGATGTGAAGTCATTATAGTCAGGGACTGTCCCATAGTGAGCTTTGAGGCTCTTTTATGAGGGCTGTTCTATGCTTAGCTAAAACATCTGTTTGCAATTGCACCTCAACAGAGGTGGCCTCTAGGATAAATATGACTAAGGGATGAAACCAATGAGAAGCCCTTTGAGTGGTCCAGCCTTAACAATATCTTGAATACAGAGGATCACTGGCAAGTGAGAAAACGTGTCAAGAGATAAGGGGAGAAGATGGCGGAGAAGTAGCAAGCTGAGACTGCTTCAGCTAGCCGGAGATCAGCTAGATAGCTTATCTAAAGATTGCAAACACCTGAAAATCCATCGGCAGATCGAAGAGAAGAAGAACAGCAATTCTGGAAACAGAAAAACAACCACTTTCTGAAAGGTAGGACCGGCGGAGAAGTGAATCCAAAGCGACGGG